>NW_007728820.1:155019-213882 GCF_000696425.1 Galeopterus variegatus
GGCCGGCCCCAGGATATCATTTATTTTTATAGCTGTGCAGTATTCTATTGTGCATACTTACCACAGTTTTTTTGTTTGTTTGTTTGTTTTTGTTTTTCTTAATCCATTCATCCACTGATGAGCATTTAGGTTGATTCCATCTCTTGGCTGTTGTGAATAGTGTTGTGATGGATATGGGCTGAAAAACTTTCTTTAGCATTTCTTATAGAGCACGTCTATTGGTGCTCTGTGTTTGCTCTTAGTTTTTCTTCATCTGAGAATGCTTATTTTGCTTGCATTCCTGAAGGATATTTTTTCTGGTTATAGAATCCCGAGTTGACAGTTCTGTCCTTCAGCACTTTATTTATTTTATTTTTTTCTTCCAACACTTTAAAGATATTGTCTCACTGTCTCCTGGGCTCCATGGTCTCTGATGAGAAATCTGCAGTCATAGTTTTCCCTATGTGTAATTTATCATTTTTCCTTCTGGCTGCTTTCAAGATGCTTTTTTTATCTTTGATTTTCAACAGTTTGATCATAATGTGTCTGATTATGTTTTTTCTTTTTAGTTTAATCTATTTGGGATTTATTGAACTTCTTGAATATATGTAAATATATATTCTGTAAATATGAGTCTTTCAGTAAATTTGGAAAGTTTTCTGCCATTATTTCTTTAAATGTATTTTCTGAATCAATCTCTATTTTATTTCTGGAATTCTAATGACATGAATGCTAGATCAAAAGGCCCCTGAGGTTGTATTAATTTTTTCCAATTTTTTCCTCTCTCTTCTTGATGTATAATTTCTATTGATCTATCTTCAAGTTCACAGACTCCTTCCTCTGTCATCTCCAACTTGCTATTGAGCCCATCCAGTGAATTGTTAATTTCAGGTATTGTATCTCTCAGTTTTAAAATTTTCATTTAGATATATGTGTGTATAAATATATATATACATATATTATATATAATATAAATATACGTATATTATATATAATATATATATATATTATATATATATTTCAAAAAGTTCACGGAAGGATTTGTATTATCTAATTTTATTTTTCCACAAACTTTTTGAAGTACCCTCATGTGTATATGTGTGTATATGTTTATGTACACATACGTACATATATGTATACATAAACGTATAATTTTTCTTTCCCTTTTGAGAACTTTTATCCCTTCATTTATTTCACGAATGTTCACTTTTACCTCATGATTATAATAGGTGTGAAGTCTGTGTCTGGTAATTCCAACTTGGGTCATATCAGGTTTGGAATCTTTTGATTATCTTTTCTACTGAGTATTGGTCAGATTTTCTTGGTTCTTTGTACATGAGTAATTTTGAATTGTATCAGGATATTTTGAATATTATGATGCAAGATTTGGGGCTCTCTTAAAATTCTCTAGTGAATGTTTATTTTTTCTTGTGTTAGAAGGCAATTAACTGGCTTAGGTGCAGACTACAAGTTGTAGCTCACCTTCTGTGGGTTGTGATTCCAATATCAGTTCAGTTTTTTTTTTTTTTTCCTTTTTTTCTTTTTTCATGACTGGCAACGGATCGCAACCCTCAGTGTCATGCCCATACCGGACCGGGACCGGCAACGGGATCGCAACCCTTGCTGTTGCGCCCGCACCT
Organism: Galeopterus variegatus; assembly: GCF_000696425.1. Lineage (NCBI taxonomy): Eukaryota > Metazoa > Chordata > Mammalia > Dermoptera > Cynocephalidae > Galeopterus > Galeopterus variegatus. The sequence continues at coordinate 156,639 of NW_007728820.1, forward strand.
CGCTCAGCCAGTGAGCAGCCGGTCTGTATGTGGGATCCGAACCCTCAGCGGGAGCGCCGCCGCGCCCCAAGCAGCGCACTGTAGCAGTGCGCCACCGGGTCAACCCCTCAGTTCAGTTTTTAAGCCTTTGCTATGCTGTTCAGGTCTATATGTCTCATGTGCCTCTCAGAGTTTAGTCTGGAAGTTGGTAGTTCAGTTCTTAAAAGACTTTGCTTATGCTTCCTTGGGTCTGTTCTGCATGTATGCAATTGGGGGTTGAGTCTGGGTCTTTTGTAAGGTCTTATACAGAATTAGAAGATGTCCTTTTCCAGCTCTCTCCTTCTTGGCATTTTTCTATATTCTCTAGCCCCTAAGGACCCTCCCTTTCCTAGTTATTCTAGCTAAGAAGCTAGGGTTCGCTCAGAGTTTTACCTTCCTACACTACTGTGCTGTTCTGTGTGTCTGGAGCTGCCTTTGGGGGAAAGCAGCAAGAGACCAGAAAGAAAAAGTAGTAGGGGTTATCTCATACTCTGAACAGCATGGCTCCTTTCACTGGTTTCTATGACCAGAGAGAGTGGATTTTCTCTGGGAGTTTTAGTTGCCTGTGTTGCCACTGCTCCCGTGGCAATGTGCCCAGTGGCCGGGGGCTGGCCTTAGGACAGGGCTGGGAGAGAAAAGACAGAAGAAAGCACATAAAAAGTTCAGAGAATTCTCCTACATTCTCTATCATGCAGTGATAACTTTTTCTGGTTTTAAGGTTAGCAAGAGGTGATTTCTACCAGAGTTTTTCTGATAGTGCCTCCTATATGATTCCAAGACTTGGCTTGCCCGAAGGTTAAATCCAGCAGATAAAGAAGATAAAAACATCCCACAAAGCTCATCCAGGTTATGGGTCATTATGTAAGTTTTGACTTACACAACTCTTCCATCCAGGAACATGGAATGTCCTTCCATCTCTTTGTGTACTCTTTAAATTCTTTCTGCAGTGATCTGTAGTTCTCATTGTAGAGATCTTTCACCTCCTTGTTTAAATTGAATCCCAAGTATTTTATTTTGGGGGCGACTATTATAAATAGGCTTGCTTTCTTGATTTCTTTTTTCTGCTAGTTCATTATTGGAGTATAAAAATGCTGTTGATTTTGTATCCTACAACTTTACTGAAATTGTTTATCATCTCCAAGAGTTTTTAGGTAGAGTCTTTAGGTTTTTCTAAATATAGGATTATGTCATCTGCAAACAAGGACAGTTTGACTTTGTCTTTTCTAATCCGGATTCCCTTAATTTCTTTCTCTTGCCTGATTGCTCGGCTAGTATTTCCAATACTATGTTAAATAGGAATGGTGAGAGTGGGTATCCTTATCTTGTTCCTATTCTTAACAATATCAGGATGATATTAGTGGTGGGTTTGTTGTATATGATTTTTAGTGTGTTGAGATACTTTCCTTCTATCTGTAATTTGCTGAGAGTCTTTATCATGAAGGAATGTTGAATTTTTTCTATTGAGCTAATGGTATAGTTTTTGTCCTTAATTTTGTTGATGTGGTGTATCACATTCATTGACTTGCATATGTTGGACCATCCTTGCATCCCTGGAATGAATCCCACTTGATCATAGTGTGTAATATTTTTGATGTGTTGGTGTATTCTGATTTCTAATATTTTGTTGAGGATTTTTGTGTCTATGTTCATCAGAAATATTGGCCAGTAGTTTTCTTTTTTTGTTGTATCTTTGTATGGTTTTGGTATCAGGGTGATACTGGCCTCATAGAATGAGTTTGGGAGAATGATCTTTGTTTCAATTTTTTGGAATAATTTGAAGATAATTTGTATTAATTCCTCTTTAAATATCTGGTAGAATTCAGCCATCCAGTCCTGGGCTTTTCTTTATTGGGAGACTGCTGATTACTTGCTTCAGTCTTATTGCTTGTTATTGGTCTGTTCAGGTTTTCTATTTCTTCTTGGTTCAGTATTGGTAGTTTGTACGTGTCCACAAATTTATGCATTTTCTCCACGCTTTCCATTTTGTTGGCATATAGTTGTTTACAATAGTCTCTAATGATTCTTTGTATTTCTGTGGTATTGGTTGTAATGTTTCCTTTTTCACTTATGGTTTTAATTATTTGGATCTTCTCTTTTCTTTTTATAGTTAGCCTTGCTAACGGCTTGTCTGTTTTATCTTCTCAAAAAACCAACTTTTTGTTTCATTGATCTTTTGTATTGTTTTGTGATTCTCTATTTCATTCAGTTCTGCTCTGATGTTAATTATTCCTTTCTGTCTACTAATTTGGGGATTGAATTGTCTTTGCTTTTTCTAATTCTTTGAGGCATAGGTTGTTTATTTGAAATCTTTCTATTCTTTGATGTAAGTGTTTATTGCAATAAACTTTTCTCTTAGTGCTGCTTTTGCAGTATCACACAGGTTTTGGTATGAGGTGTCTTTATTTTCATTAGTTTCAATACATTTTTTGATTTACTATTTAATTACTTCTCAGACTATAGGTCATTCAGGAGTATGTTGATTAATTTACATGTATTTGTATAATTTCTTGTGTTTCTCCTATTATAGATTTCTAGTTTTATTTGGTTGTGATCTGAAAAGATACTTGAANGTTTATTGCAATAAACTTTTCTCTTAGTGCTGCTTTTGCAGTATCACACAGGTTTTGGTATGAGGTGTCTTTATTTTCATTAGTTTCAATACATTTTTTTATTTACTATTTAATTACTTCTCAGACTATAGGTCATTCAGGAGTATGTTGATTAATTTACATGTATTTGTATAATTTCCTGTGTTTCTCCTATTATAGATTTCTAGTTTTATTTGGTTGTGATCTGAAAAGATACTTGAAATGATTTCAATTTTTATAAATTTGTCGAGACTTGATTTGTGATCTAACATATGGTCTATCCTGGAGAATGTTCCATGTGCTAGTGAGAATGTACATTCCATAGTTGTTGGATGAAATATTCTGTAGATATCTGCCAGGTCCAGTTGGTCTACAGTATAGTTTAAATCCTGTGTTTCTCTTTTGATTTCTTGCCTAGATGATCTGTCCAGTGCTGAGAGAGTGGTGTTTAGTTCCCCACTATTATTGTATTGGGGTCTAGCTCTTTATTTAGGCCTATTAGTGTTTGCTTTATATATCTGTGTGCTCTAATGTTGGGTGCATATATATATTTATGATTGTTATGTCTTCTTGCTGGATAGATCTCTTTATCATTATATAGTGGCCTTCTTTGTCTCTTTTTATGTTTTTTAGTCTAAAGTCTATATTTTCTGATATAAAATAGCTGCTCTTGTTCATTTTTGGTTTCCATTTGCATGGCATATCTTTTTCCTTCCCTTCTCTATTAGTCTTTGTGTGTCTTTAAAGGTTAAGTGAGTCTCTTAAAGACAGCATGTAGTTGGGTCTAACTTTTTAATCCATTCAGTCAGTCTGTGTCTTCTGAGTGGGGAGTTTAATCCATTTACATTTAGGGTTGTTATTGAAAGGTATTGTCTTGCTCCTGGCATTTTATTGATTTTTGTTTGGATGTCTTAAATATCTTTTATTTCTTTCTTCCCCTTTTATTGTTTGTCTTTGATGTTTGCTGGTTTATTGAAATGGTAAGATCTCATTTATTTCTCTTTCTTGTTTTCATTTTTGTTCTATGAGAGGGTTTTGTTCTTTCTTATGTATTCATGGTAATGATTATCATTTTTCAGATTCTAGATGCAGGACTCCATTGAGAATTTCTTGCAGGGCTGTTCATGTGGTGGTGAACTCCCACAGTTTTTTGTTTGTCTGGAAGATACACTATTTCTCCATCATTGCTGAAGGATAGCCTTTCTGGGTAGAACGTTCTTGGCTGAGTTTTTTTCTTTTAGTATTTTAAATATATCATCCCATTTTCTTCTGGTCTGTGGAGTTTCTATTGAGAAATCTGCTGTTCGTCTGATAGGGGCTCCCTTATAGTTGACTTGATGCTTTTCTCTTGCTGCTTTTAGGATTCTCTTTTTGTCTTTGAGCTTTGCCAGCTTGACTATAATGTGTCTTGGAGAGGATCTTTTTTGGATTGAATCTGTTTGGGGATTGTTGAGCCTCCTGGATCTGAAGATTCATGTCTTTCCCTATACCAGGGAAATTTTCCATTATTCTTTCATTGAATACATTTTGCAATGCCTTTTCTTTTCTCCTCCCCTTCTGGAACACGCATGATTTGAATGTTTGTGCACTTAAGGTTGTCTGCTAGCTCTCTTAGATTTTATTCATTTTTTAAAATTCCTTTTTCCTTTTTATTGTCTGCCTGACTAATTTTAAAAAGACTATCATCAAGATTAGAAATTCTTTCTTCTGCTTGTTCTATCCTGCTGCTTACACTCTTGGTTATGTTTTTTATTTCATTAAATGAATCTTTCAGTTCCATGAGTTCTACTACATTCTTTTTTATGTTATTAATCTCTTTGTAAATTTCTTCCTTCAGGTTGTGGATTTTCTTCTCAATTTATTATGTTGTCTGAATCTTTCTGTATCTCCTTGAGTTTCCTTAAGATTGTTGCTGGAATTTCTTTGCAGTCATTTTAAGGGATTCCTGCTTTATAGAGTCTGGTATTTGAGAATTACTGCATTCTTTTGCAGTGTCATATTTTCTTGGATTTTCATATTTCTAGTATCTCTATCTACATTGATGTCTGGTCATCTGGTAGAGCAGTTGCTTGTTCTATTACTCTGGAGTGAACTTTGAGGAGATAGACTTCATGTTCTTTTTCTAGTCTCCACCAGTGACTCTCCTTATGTCAATGCAGTTGAGTGGCTGGCAGGCCACCTGCACAGTGGTTTTGGCTGCTACTGTGGTGGGAGCCACTTTTGCTGTAGCTGTGGCTCTGGCAGTGGCTGTGGTGGGTGACTGTATTAGTCTGTTTCTGTTGCTTATAACAAAATACATAGAATTGTAATTTGTAAGAAAATAAAATATATTGCTTACAGTTTCTAAGGCTGGGAAGTCCAAAGTCCAAGGAACGCATCTGGTGAGTGTCTTCCTTGGTGGTGGCTTCAGTGACACACGGTATCACATAGCAACATATTGGAAGCAGAGAGAGAGAGACTCTCACATGCTTTCCTTTTTAAGCTCTCAGAACCATGCCCATGACCACCATTAAACCATCAACTTAATCACCTCTTTGAGGCCCCATCTTTCAATTACCTTAATAAGATTTCCCACCATCAACAGTTACCATTGGGTTTAAGTTTTGTGGGACATCCAACCCAAGGCATTCTGTCCCTGGCCCCCAAAACTCATGTCCTTTTCACATACAAATACTTTCATTTGATCCCCAAAGTCTTAACTTGTTTCAACTCAAAAGTCCAAAGTTCAAAGTCCCCTCTGTGAAATCAAAACAAGTTATCTACTTACGATGGTGGGACAAACATAGGGTACATATTTCCCTTTTAAAAGGGAGAAATAAGCTCTAAAAAGTCGTAACGGGTCCTAAAAAAGTCCAAAACCCAGCAGGGCAGTCATTAAATCTCAAAGCTGGTGAATCATGTATCTCGACTCCATGTTTGATGTCCTCTGCACACTGGTGTGTGCGTTGAGCCCCCAAGTCCTCAGGTAGCTCCACTCCTATGGCTTTCCTGGTCTCAGGCCATACTTCAGCTCTCCCACACTGGTGTTCCACTCTGGTAGCTCCACAGGTCTGGGGTCTCCATGGTGGTCTCACTCTCACAGCTACACTAGGCATGGCACTGTTACAGTTTTTCTGCTGCAACTCTGACTTCATGTTTCTGCTCAACATTGTTCTAACAAAGGCTCCATATGGTGAATCCACCCGTGCAACACATCTCTTCCTGGGCCCCCAGGCTTTTTCATACATCCATTGAAAGTGGGGTGGAGGCTCCCAAGCCTCTGCAACTCAGGCATTCTGTGGGCCTGCAAACTTAACAGCACATGTATGTTTCCAATGCTTCCTGCTCATATATGTCAAAGCTGTGAGTCCAGCCACACCTGGGACCAATTAAGCCACAGTTGGATCAGCCAAGACAGCTGGGGTGCCAGTGCTAGAAGCAGCTCCCCAAAGTGGCTCTGGGCAGTGAGCCCGAGGAAGGCATTTCATGCCTGTTCCCTGAGACCATTCTGTCTCCCTAGGCCTCTGGGCTTGTAATGGAAGACACAGCTTCACAAATCTCTGAAATGCCTTCAGTGTCTTTTATTCCCTTCTCTCGATCATCCCTTTCTTCTGTACTAATCTCCTTAGCAAATGGTTGCAGGGGTACACCAATGAATTTTTCTCCTGAAAATGCTCTCTGTTGCTTTTCTACCAGATGACCAGGATGCAAATTTTCCAAATCTTTCCAGCCACCCATGCATATGTGGTGTTTTTGGTGTGCTTCTGTCTTTTGCTGTGTGGGGGTGTTGCCACAACTCCTGCCTAGGACCCTGTGTGTGCTCCTGTCTTTTGCCAGGTGGTAGGGGCTTCCCACCTATTGTTTACTTTTCGGGGTCCTTAGATACTCTTTTTTTTTTTTTTTTTTTCATTTTGTTCATAGTGATAGTTGTATTCAGTGAGAAAGGTAGACTGTAATTGGCTCACTCCATATGGATGGACTGGCAGTGGACAGCCCACCTCCCATGATACTTCTGAAGAAGACAAAGGAGAAGGGATTTACAAATGGCAGGAGCCACAAGAAGGTATATACTCTTGAACTTGATGGAAGGCAAAGTAAATAGATTCAGTGTTGAGACAGATGATTGTTGAAGAGATAACGTGAAGAGTAAAAAAATTTCCTTGACCAAGTAAAATCTTGATTGTGATCCCAGCCCTCTGATTTTTCCTGTGCCTGGAGTGATTGAAGAGAATATGGCCCTCAGGACCATACCCATGGCCACCATTATTAATCCATTCACTAGGCATGGTCCTCACAATCCAATCGCCTCTTCAAGGCCCCTCCTTTCACTGACCATAATAGGATTGCCCACCCTCTTTACATGTCACAATGAGGGTCGGGCTTCAATGAATTTGGGGGGACATTTGATCCATAGCAGAAATGTTTGGAAATATCCACATTTTATGAATGTTTAGAAATAACTAGATTTTTTCCTTTGATCTTTTTGGGTTTTGCTCATATTTTGCAGCAAGTAAACATGATTTCAAACAAAATTCACTATGTAAAAAACACTTTTTCCAAAACATAGTGAAGCAATGAACATACAGAGATCTCTTCACCTTATTAGCTATATATGTTTCATAAGATCAGCAAAAGTGGATTTTCTGGGCCAGGATTAAGGTTTAATGTGCAGTTCAGTTTGTGGTCAGTGTTAGGGCTGACCAGGTCAAGAGTCAGTCTGTGGCTGTGATGTGGTGGACACCTGCTGGATGTTCTGCCATTTCTCCCTTCATGGTGGGCCACCCACTGGCCCTACCATTCAGGCAGCCCTGTAGTCCAATCTGATTCCCTTTTCTTAGAGGCCATTGAACTCACCAGGATATGTACTTGATCTAAACTGGGTGCTATGGTTTGAATGTTTATCCCCTCCCAAAATCATGTTGAAATTTAGTTGCCATTGTAACAATATTAGGAGGTGGGACATTTAAGAGAAGTTCAGGCCATGAAGGCTCCACCCTCACAAATGGATTAATGCTGTTATACTGGGAGTGGATTGGCCCCCTCTTGCTCTCTCTTGCCTTCTCTTTGCCCTTCTGCCTTGTGATGCCTTAAACTATGGGATGATGCAGCAAGAAGGCCCTTGCAAGATCTCAGCATCTTAATCTTGAATTTCCCAGCCTCCAGAATTGTGAGCCAATAAATTTCTGTTTTTTATATATTTCTCAGTCTGTGGTATTGTGTTAACTGAGTACAAAACATACTAAGACACTGGGTCGATCTGATTCCTCCAGGAATATGAATTAAGGTGGGTGCAAAACATGCAGATTCAAGACCCATGGGTGGCTACCTTCTGCCCTGCAGTCTAGAGAGAGAAGACACCTAACTGCATAGAAAGAAACAGGCTTTGAGATAAACAGAACTGAAAGTCAAAGACAGGGAGAGAGGAGAGATTTGCTGGGTTCCTGGAGGGTTTCCACTTTTTGGTTCCAGTCCTTCTTGAGATTTATCTGTATCCCTATCCATGAGTACCATGAGACACCACTTCCTGGAATTTTATACAATTTCCCCTTTTAACTTGAGTGAACTTGAGTTGATTTATTTGCATCCAAAAAGTACACAGAGTCAGGAATTATGCTGTGACTGTGCCCAGGTACCAGGCTTAGGCCTTGTTAGGGAGAATACTTGGTCATGGGGTAGTAGAGTCAAGTCATTAGGCCCCCATGAAATCAAAACTAGAACCCTGGCTTCATTTATATTTATTTTATTAGCAATAAATCTCCTAGCTTAGAAATCCCTTGTGGGCAGAGACTTTCTATTTCATCTTTGAATTCTTTACAGAGATCATTCGTTCATTCAATAAATATTTTTTGAGTGTCTATTATGTATCAGACACAGTAATTTTTTTTAAAAAAAAGCAATAACATAAATTATCATTTTGAAGTACCTGCCTGAAATATGTTATCATCATCATTATTATTATTATTTTGGCAGCTGGTCTGTGTGGGGATCCAAACTTTTGTCTTTGATATTATAAGACCACACTTTAACCAACTGAACTAATTGGCCAGCCCTTGAAATTTTATTTTGTTTAGTCTTTACAGCACCTTGTAAATTGAATATCACTGACCCAATTGTTAGATAAGAAAACTGGCACTTAGAGAAGCTAATTAACTGGCTCAAGACCACAGATAGTAAATTGTAGAACAAGGATTTATACCCAGAGCTGCCTGATTCCAAAACCCTTCTTTATAAAAAGAATAAACCCCAATCTCACTAGCCTTTTTGTCTTTACAGTTTCAAGACGTTTGGAGGATAGTGTTTATACAACCTGTAGCTCTAAAGTTAGCAATTCTGTAAATACTAGTAGTGAGATCTACCATATGACCCAGCTATCCCACTGGTGGGAATATACCCAGAGGAATGGAAATCATCAAGTTGAAGGTATACCTGTTCCCCAATGTTCATTGCAGCACGATTTACAACAGCTAAGAGTTGGAACCAGCCCAAATGTCCATCATCAGATGAGTGGATAAGGAAAATGTGGTATATCTACACAATGGAATACTACTCTGCTGTGAAAAAGAATGAAATACTGCCATTTACAGCAACATGCATGGACCTAGAGAGAATTATATTAAGTGAAACAAGTCAGGCACAGAAAGAGAAATATCACATGTTCTCAGTTATTTATGGGAACTATAAATAAATAAATAAATAAATACACAAATAAACTGGGGTGGGGGAGAAGACACAACAATTACAATTCCTTGAAGTTGATACAACAAGTGAACAGAAAGGACTTTGTTGGGTGGGAGGGGGGAGAGGGAGGAGGGAGGGAGGTTTCGGTAATGGGCCACAATAATCAACCGCATTGTATATCGACAAAATAAAAATTTTAAAAAAGTATGTATTGTATATATGTCTTCGGTCATATGTAATTTGGGGAATAACAAGTGTTTTAAAGCTTGAATAATAGTTATGTAAACATGTATTATAGACCTCATTCTTTAATCCATATAAGTGGGAAGAAAAAATTATTAATCTATCAGTTCTTAAACATAGTAAATTGTTTTCTACTCCATTTAATTTTAAGTGTCTGGGACTTAATCTTTTTTTATCTCTTTAATAAAAATGAACCATAAAAAAATAATAATAATGTGATCTATATTATCAGGACTATATAGGCTTTCTGTAAATTGATCTTGCCTAAGGCGGAATTGAGAAGTAAGCCAGTTGATCTTTGTGATTCTCTGCTTTTTGTTTTTTTCTTTTCTGTTCTGATGTTTTTATCTTCCCTTCCCTTCTTCTCATGCCCATTGTCTTCATGCTGACCAGGGCTTTCTTTTGCTATTGCTTATGAGGGAGTCAGTTTCTTTTTAGCACCCTTACTCTGTACAACTGCTGTCTCTTCAGGAGCTGAATAAGCGCCTGACTGCTCCCCCTGCGGCTTTTCTCTGTCATTTGGATAATTTGCTTCGCCCACTGTTGAAGGACGCTGCTCATCCTAGCGAAGCTACCTTCTCCTCTGATCATGTGGCAGAGGCACTGATTCTACGGGTGCGGAGTGAGCTCTCTGGTCTCCCCTTCTATTGGAATTTCCACTGCATCCCAGCTAGTCCTTCCCTGGTAAGTGTGATTCATGTATGGAGCAGGGTAGGGGGAGATGTCAGCTCTTTGAACTGAAGCTTTATGTGCTCTTGTTTTTTAGCAAACACCATTTAAACTTCTCCAATCAGAAAACATTCCTTGACCAGACAGGAGGCAAAAAGGGTTCTTGACTGGTACATCCATTTCAGGCAAAAGGAGCAGAGTTTGGATCTACATACTTTATTGGGTGTCTTTATTTATTAATTTATTCAGCATTTATGAAGCATCTACTCTGTGCTAATTATTAGGTGTCAGACGTGAAACAGTGTGAACAGTATAAACTCTTCCTGGAGTTTATAACCTAGTTGAGGAGACAGACAGAAAATTGTGATAAAGTGTGATAAGTTCTTTGCGGTAGGCCCAAGATGGCTTGAGGGTCAGAGAAAACCTCTTTGAAGAGAGAGTTTCTGAGCTGAGTTTAGGAACTAGTTGGGAGAATATAAAGAGAAAATTTATTGTAGGCAAGAGGTGTGGAGATGTGTGTGAGGCAAGTTCAGGAACTTCATGACTGCAGTATAGATAAGAAGACATGAGAAATAAGGTAGGCAGTGGCCAGATCGTAGAGGATTCTATTGAGTTTTGGATTTTATCCCAAAGGCAACAGGAATTCATTGAAAAACTTTAAACAAAGATTTGACAGGATCAATTTGTGATTTATCAAGATCACTCAGGTAACAGTGGAGTATGTACCAGAGTTAGGTACTTTTCTCTCTCTTTTTAAAATTTATTTATTTATTTATTTATTTTATTTTATTTTTTTGTTCTTTTTGTGACCGGCTGCACCGCGCTCAGCCAGTGAGCACATCGCACCGGCCATCCCTATATAGGATCCGAACCCACGGCGGGAGCGCCACGGGCTCGGCCCATCTCTCTTTTTTTTTTTAAAGATGACTGGTAACGGGATCTTAACCCTTGACTTGGTGTTGTCAGCACCACGCTTTCCCAAGTGAGCTAACCGGCCATCCCTATATAGGGATCCGAACCAGTGGCCTTGGTGTTATCAGCACCACAGTCTCTCAAGTGAGCCACGGGCCAGCTCTGTTAGGTACTTTTCTAACATCGTCTCATCTTTTAATCCTCACAACTGTCCTGCAAGATAAGTACTATTGTCCCTGTTTTTTCAGAGTAGGAAACTGAGATTAAAAGTAACTTGTCCAAAGTCACTTGGTTTATAAATAATGAGCTAGAATTTGAACCCTACATTGGTCTAATATGAAAGCTCATTTTCTTTTCTTTTTTGGGGGGTGGGGGGGTTGGCCGGCTGGCTTGTATGGAGATCCAAACCCATGACCTTGGTGTTTTAAGGCTGCGCGCTAATCAATTGAGCTAACCGGCCAGCCCTGAAACCTCATTTTCAGGAACTGGGAGGATAATGTCCTCTGCTTCCTTGTAGCTTTATGTGCCCCAAGAGCTTTTATTAGAAATTAAGAATGGACATTAAGAACTAGTTTGCAGGAATAACAAATAGGGCTTATTTCAATCAGTAGCACTTAGAGGACGTGGTCTTCTATGGGAGGCCTAAGGGTATAGGTTTATCAGCAGAGGGATCTGAAGACTAGTGGGCATCATTTATTATCTTCCTTCTTTAGTGTCTCATAGGTAACGTGACACTTTGGCATTGATAGATGACTATAGATGGATAGATGACTGTGGATGGAACAAAGATGTTTTTGAGAAACTGTTTTGCTGATGTTTATTTTTGATCTAGACTTGAGTACTAGAACTGTGCATTCATTTCTGAATTTCTGACGCCCATCAATAGTGCTTCTCATGTAGTAATCACTCACATTTGTTGATTTTAATTGAATATTTCCATCCTGCTTTTTATATACAATTTACTTATTTCATTCAAAACCCTTGTGACTTTTCCTAAGTGACACCAGGGGGCACTGTTCCCTCATTAATGCTTGTTCTGAGACCAAGCCATTTGGGTTGCCTTTGGGAATCCCAAGTAATAGCTAGTCTCATTTTCCATTACAGGGCCCTAGAAATTCAATATAATATGATAGGGAGGCGGTTCTCCTTGGAGGTTGATGGACTCTAACAGTTTCTTCTTTCGAAAGAATACAGTAAAGAACACTTGTATAACAATATTATAACTGAAAAAAAAGGTAAAAGAAAGCTAGTTATGGGCCGGCCCGGTGGCGCACTGCTATAGTGCGCCGCTTGGGAAGCGCGGCGGCGCTCCCGCCGAGGGTTCGGATCCCACATACAGACCAGTTCCTGCTCACTGGCTGAGCGAGGCGCGGGAGCAACACCAAGGGTTGCGATCCCGTTGCTGGTCCTGGTCCGGTACGGGGGCGACACTGAGGGTTGCGATCCGTTGCCGGACACGGAAAAAAAAAAAAAAAAAAAAAAAAAAAAGAAAGCTAGTTATTCTAGGCAAATGCCTCTAACTGAGGAAAGAGGCAACAGTGTTTAGAGAGGGTTGAGTCTTGGCTGGTCATGGAGGAGAAGTTAGCTTTGAACAATTGATTAACAATTATGCTTTAAGTTAAAATAAGGTATATATCAGGGCTGGCCAGTTAGCTCAGTTGATTAGAGTATGGCGTTATAACAGCAAGGTCAAGGGTTTGAATACCCTCACCAGCCAGCTGCCAGAAAAACAAAAAAGTAAAATAAAATATTTATCATTAAAAGAAGAAGAATGCCATCCCAGGGAAACCCCTGAACCTAAGGGAGCTTTATAGGGAAAAAGTCAGAGCCTGTGGATACTGGCAGGGATATAGGCAGGTACTATTTCAGGCTTGTGTGTATGTCTGTGAGGTCACATGGTTATACTTTTTGTTTGTTATCCATTCTGGTGATAATTTTTACTTAATTTTTTTGAATGGATAATTCATGCAAAAGGCAAATTTTTTTAAAAAGTTGAGTTTTTCGAAGTAGAGATTAGAATGTGGTTACTAGAGGTTGAGAGGGGAGGGGGACAAGGAGAGGTTGGTTAATGGATACAAAATTAGAGCTAGATAGAAAAAAGCTCTAGTGTTGTACAGTAGTGCTAGGCATATATAACTAATAATAATTTATTGTATGTTTTCAAATTGCTAGAAGAGAGGAGCTCAAATGTTCTCATCATAAGGAAATGATAGATTTTGCGATGATAAATATGCTAATCACCCTGATTCAATCATCACACCTTATATGCATATATGGAAATATAATTCTGTATCCATAAATATATACAATCAATATGTATCAATTAAAAACTAAATTAATTTAAAAAAATCAAACAGCATTTAAGGGTATACAGTGAAAAAAATAGGTCTCCTTTTTACCCCCTTCACCAGTCCCTTATTTTCCTTCTCTGCAGCAACTACTAGTATCAACTTCTTGTAAATTCTTAAAGAAAGCTATATATAGTATGTATATTAAGTATGAATATGTATTTTACTCAATCAAATACATATCTGTGTATATTTATATATTTTCACAAATGGTATCATGCTTTACACATTGTTTAATACCTTGCTTTTTTCACTTACAGAACTTAGAGTTCACTCACATCAATACATTCAGAAGGCTTGCCTTAATTTTTTTTTTTTCCTAAAAGATGACCGGTAAGAGGATCTCAACCCTTGACTTGGTGTTGTCAGTGACCGGTAAGAGGATCTCAACCCTTGACTTGGTGTTGTCAGTTTAATTTTTTTTTTTTTCCTAAAAGATGACCGGTAAGAGGATCTCAACCCTTGACTTGGTGTTGTCAGTACCATGCTCTCCGAAGTGAGCAACCGGCCATCCCTATATAGGGATCCGAACCTGTAGCCTTGGTGTTATCAGCACCGTACTCTCCTGAGTGAGCCACGGGCCGGCCCTTGCCTTAATATTTTTTAATGTTAAGATAGCATTTTATTTAATGGATATATCAACATGTATTTAATTGATCTGCTATTAGTAGACACTTAAGTCATTTCTAGTCTTTTGTTGCAATATACAGTGAATATCCTTGTATTTACTTTTTCTGCATATAAATATGTAAATAAGTTCTAGAAGTGGAATAGCTAAGTCAATAAACATTTTTATCTTTAATCTTGCTGCAATGCCAAATTGTCTTCCAGAGACATTATGCAGCTTAACTCCTACCAGCCATACAGGAGAATAGAAGAGTACCTGTTTCCCCACGCTCTCTACAACACAACTTATTCACATTAATAATTTAATGGTTCTTAAGTCTCTGCAGGTTATTATGGAATATATAAAGTTTGGGGGTCTTTGTTTTCTTTTTTTTTCTTTTAAAAGATGACCGGTAAGGGGATCTTAACCCTTGACTTGGTGTTGTCAGCACCACGCTCACCCAGTGAGCTAACTGGCCATCCCTATATGGGATCCGAACCCGTGGCCCTGGTGCTATCAGCACCGCACTCTCCCGAGTGAGCCACGGGCTGGCCCGGGTCTTTGCTTTCTAACACTGAGCCCATCTCCACTTATGGCAAACTTCTCTTCATTTCTTCCTCCTTCCCATTGTCTTTTCTTTCTAGTATCTGATATAATTCTTGATACTCCATATTTTGACTTTCAAATTTGTCACCTTTTTGGCCATTTTATGATTCCTGAGAGTCACATCCAAAAGTTCCTTAGTGGTAGAAAGAGCACAGGCTTTGGAATCAGCAGACTTGAGTTTGTAACTCAGCTCCATCACTTTCAGACTACTTATATTACCTTGGATAACTACTGGATTTTTATGATTCAGTTTCTTCATCTGTAAAATGGAGATACCATTCCAACCTTACTGTGGAGTCGTGAGGATCAAATAAGAGAACATACATAATATTACTTAACTTTAGCATGATAGTAGACCTCTGAGAGCAAATACTCCAACTTCTTTTTTAAAAAGAGAAGGATCTTGGGCCGGCCCGTGGCTCACTCGGGAGAGTGTGGTGGTGCTGATAACACCAAGGCCACGGGTTCGGATCCCATATACGGATGGCCAGTTAGCTCACTGGGTGAGCGTGGAGCTGACAACACTAAGTCAAGGGTTAAGATCCCCTTACCGGTCATCTTTTAAAAAAAAAGAGAAGGATCAAAAAAACCCAATAATCAGCCACATTGTATATTGACAAAATAAAATTAAATTAAAAAAAAAAGAGAGGGGGCCGGCCCGGTGGCGCACTGGATAAGTGCGCCGCTTGGGAAGCGCGGCAGCGCTCCTGCCCGAGGGTTCGGATCCCACATGCAGACCAGTTCCCACTCACTGGCTAAGTGAGGCGCGGGGGCAACGCCGAGGGTTGCAATCCCGTTGCCGGTCCCCGGTCCGGTACGGGGGCAACACTGAGGGTTGCGATCCGTTGCCGGACACGGAAAAAGACAAAAGACAAAAAAAAAAAAATAGAGAGAAGGATCATGACAGCAGTTGAGCTTAAAGCCATTTTCATATCTAGGTGCTATCAGGACCTAGATCTAGGTAGAACTTAGATCTCCTAATTCCCAGTCTATTACTGTTTTCACTGTATCACCTGATATGATTCACGTTGTGATTGATAACTGCCATTCTGCTCTCCTGCCTATGACTTGTGAATATTTCTGTGGGAATCTGAAGACTTTGGGGAAAATTATAAATAGCTTTTCCTCTGGGAAAAATTGACAACTCCTGCTTCCACATCTACCACACTTCCTGACCTCCTTCTTAACTGTTCTGAGCTCTTTTAGGGCAGAGACCTCAGAGTACATATTAGGCACCTAGTAGGTATTTGTTGAATTGACTTATTGAACTCCATCTCTTCGTATATTGCTGTCTGTGAAGGAAGGGGGGGGGGTGTCCCTGACCTCCTAGAGCACATCAAGATTTTTCCTTGTAGTGTCTGTGGATTTGTTTTGGTCCATTTGTTTACACATTTCCATCAGTCTTTCTTATGACCATTAACATATTTTCAAGATTTCTATCCAGCATTAAAGTCTGAGAACAGAGCAAGGCTATCTGGTCTAAGGGAAATCATTTTAGTGTTCATCTGACTTTGAAGTGAATTATACCTGAATAATTCAGAGTGGTGTAACCCAATCATATGAAATTATCTGAGCAGTTAAAACATTTACTGATAAAAAACTTTTGTCTTTGTTTTTCGTTTTTGCTGTGTAGACATTGGGGTTCAATAGATCATTTCAAGTTGCTTAGTGTGGCATTGATTAAAAACTGTTTCTCATAATGTTTCTTGTTATTATATTTACCACCCCTCAAAGAAATTTCTATTAAGGGCACCTTCCCCTCCCCCACCTCCCACCCCGAGAGAGACTGGTTATTAATTATAGGAGTTTCTGTCATTTGAGTGCTGCCACCAAATGCATGGTGTTGCTGCTTTGTAGCAGTGATCATATTTTCAATTCAACCCACCAAACATTTACTGGCTTTTATACAAGTATTCACCTATTTTTCCTCCTGATCTATTTTTTTTTTTCCTTTTTGTCTTTTTTCGTGTCCGGCAACGGATCGCAACCCTCAGTGTCACGCCCGTACCGGACCGGGACCGGCAACGGGATCGCAACCCTCGGTGCTGCACCCACACCTCACTCAGCCAGTGAGCGGGAACCGGTCTGTATGGGGGATCCGAACCCTCGGCGGGAGCGCCACCACGCTCCCAAGCGGTGCACTGTAGCAGTGCGCCACCGGGCCGGCCCCCCTCCTGATCTATTTTGAACAGGACCAAACTTAAAACAATTCCTAGGAAAGAGGTTAGGTTTAGAGCAGATAAATTTTCCCAAAGATGAATTTCTGTCACATTCTGAGCAGTAATTCCTGGAGGTTTAAGTTTTAGCTAAGGACCTGAGCTCGAAGATAATGCCAGATTGGCGTGTGCAGTATGATGGGAAAAAGTGACTAGTATCTATAGCTGGACTTGATTTCTGGCCTTCCACTCTGTGCCAGTACCCCTGCATTTCTTGGGTCCTGGTGCTGGTACAAAAGCTGCTACCACTAACCCCCATCTACCCATCCAGTCTTTTTTTTTTCCTAATCTATCTTTAGAGAAATGTGGGGAAAAGTCTTTTCCTCTTAGTTTGAGCCACAACACAATTGGAGTTTTTAGTAGCAACTTTTACCTAGAAAATTAATGGAAAATGAAAACAAAAGTCTGAATAGTCCAGACTTCTGATCCTGATCCAGATGAGTCTGGCTTGCACATCTTATGGGACACTCTAGTAGCTTTTCCACACTTCAAGCTTGTATGGGGTTACTTGTCTAAAAGTACTCCTCTTTGAATCTAGGGCAGGGGTTGGCATACTATGCCCAGCAGGCCAAATCTGGCATGCTGCCTGTTTTTGTAAAGTTATATTGGAACACAGCCACATCATTTGTTTACATATTGTCTGTGGCTGCTTTTGTGCTACAATAGCAAAGTTGAGCAGTTGCAACAGGGACTGTATGGGCCACAAAGCCAAAAATATTGACTCTCTGGCTCTTTATGGAAAAAGTGTGCTGACCTCTGATCAAGGGCATTTCTTCTTCATAGTGCCTCCTTCATACTCTGATAGTATTCCCTGGCCACAGATGGATTGTTGATTTTAGTTATTTTCTTTGACAGGCTAGTGGACACCTTGCACAAGTGAATTAAATGATTATTCTGTATAGCTATACATTATCATATGTGAGCATCACTTTACCTGTACTGCAGTATGGCTATGTTTGCATCCTTCTTACCTCTAGTTAAAAGCAAGGTGTGTAGAGAGCATTGATTTATTCCTTCCTAGGCTAGTCTCTTGGTTGGTTCGCTTCTGTTACAACCACCACCTTAGACTTTGCTGCATTTGTGGGAACAGATTGAAACTCTGGGCTCATCCTGGGCTATCGTCAGCCTGGAAATGGCTCTTAATTAGTGTCTGGGCCTAATTTGAACTTCAAAGCTCTCTACTTTCTGTTAATTTTTGTCTTCTGTTATACTCCAACTTGAGTGCTCTATTTTAGCCACACCTAAACAGAGGTTACTTGGATCTTCTGCTTTTATCTTTCAGCCTCTGCTGAGAGTTGAGTCAATACCTTTCTCTTATCAACTGTATCACATCCTTCTCTTTAAATTATCCTCTAGGTTATCTATCCATGGATGTTTTCCTTTATTCTTTCTATCCTTTATCTGAGCCATAAAGAAAATCCTTGAACCTCTTTAATATATTTATTTAATTATTGTGTTTGTGTTTACATTCATGTAAATGGATTGCTTGCCTATGAAACTGTAAGTTCCTATGAAAACATTTATTATTTGATATTTTTTCTAGTACTTAATATAGTATGAGGTAGTACTTTGAAAGAATCTGTTGGCTAATTGATATCTCTTCCATCGAAAGGTCTCCCAACATTTGATTCGTCCTCTGATGGGCATGAGTCTGACATTGCAGTGCCAAGTGAGGGAGCTAGCAGCATTGCTTCGTATGAAAGATCTAGAGATCCAGGACTACCAGGAGAGTGGGGCTACGCTGAGCCGAGGTGAGAGGACATTCTTGGAGGAGTTGGGTAGGGAGTGGTACACATAGTCAAAGGATCTTAGGAAAGGGGGAGACTCATTTGCATTAGAGAGGTGCTTCCTTCAGATACTGAAGAACTGACTGGGAACTGGAGACTTGATACTGTGCATCACTTCTCTCTGCCTCGAGTACCTGGCTGGGGCCCTAGTGGCCAACAGAAGCTGTAGCCGAGTCCAGACATGCCCTAGGCAATGGCAAGTAAAGACTTTGGAAGGAAGCCAACAGCTATACAAAATTATACTAGGGCAACATGAACTTGGGAGTTTAGGAAGCAGCATAGCTCCAGCTTCAGAATAAAATTTCAGTTTGACCTTTGTCTTTGTGACAGGAAAAACTCCTAGACTCCTAGAGCAGGCTCTGCCACTGAACCTGCCACTTGTTGCTGATCTCCCTGTCCTCCTGCTATTTGCCCACATACTCTCAACTTTTCTTCTCACACTGTACTAGGATCTCTGGGTGTGGCATTTTTCTCCTCTTTCCCAAGAAGTGTCCTGGGTTCTGTCCCCTTTCCATCTCACAGGTAAGAACCTCATCCTAACACTCATATTTCTTTTCTGTATTCCTCCTTATTACAGATCGATTGAAGACAGAGCCATTTGAAGAAAATTCCTTCTTGGAACAGTTTATGGTAGAGGTAGGGTATTTGCTATTTCTTTCTGCAACTTTACTTTACTTCTTCTTCCCAGGTGCCTGAGTAGCAACTTGCATTTTGGATGTTAGGTGGCTTGTGTGGTTGGGAGGCCCTTTGTCTGAAAAAGTTGCCTATAGAAAGTTTGATAAAGCTTGAGATGTACAAAGGGAAGATGGGGGAAGAACAGGGAAAGAATGTAAAAAGCAAGAGTGGGCTGATTAACATTTATAAAACATCTCTGTTAAAGTACCAAGGGATTTCATTTGGAATTCTCTAATCTTGGAAAGCTTGGTAGGCCAGTTGTTAAATTTTTGCTTGTTGAGATCTGCTCACAGGTCCTGATTGTGGTGCATGAGGGTCATTGTTATTACTTGTCTAGGCCCTTGCAGCATCCAGTAGTAGAGGAAGGTAAAAAGCTCAGGGCTACCATTTGGGGACTGTCTTGTGGGCACAGTAGGCTGTGGAAAATCACAGTGTTTATACAAGGGGACTGGCAAAGGAATGAATGGGGAGTAGGTAATTGTGGCCTGTCAGAAGCTCCTGCCTGGGTTTCCCTTCTAAGGATTGAGCTTGGCCAAAAGAAACATCTATTAAATGCCAAACAGGGATTATTAATAACAGTGACCTTTGATAATAATAGTCAATATTGATCTTCTTCCCTAACTCTCCTGGGACTTGTTGGTTGTATAGTTAGTACCTTAGTAGTATTGCCCCATTTACTAGTAGTACATGTTACTCAAGTTGGTGCTTTGTTATGTAAGTAAACAATGCTGTTATAATATCGTGTTATGTATAGATTATTCACATTTCTGTCTTGTCTTCTAGGCTAATTTGTAAGCTCCTTGTGGACAGCATCTGGGTCTCATACCTTTTTTTAACCCTAAATTAGCACTTTTCACAGGGCGAGGCATAAAGCAGGTGTTCTTGATTGGGAACCTTCTGTTCTGCCTCTCTACGTTGATTGAACTGTAATGCTTGGGGTCTTAACACTAAGAGCAAAATATATGGGTGCTCAGTCCATTTACTGAAGCGATTGTAACTATGGAGAAGGAGGAAAACATGTATTACTAAGTCCTGAGGCAGAATAGGTTTCAAGTCTTTATGGGAAAGAGAGACCATTAAACCTGAACTTGTGACAGAGAGAGATTTCCTAGTCCATTTTTCTCTCAGATAGCTTCCCCCGTCTCTAAGTTTGGGTAGTAAGGGAGGTTAACATATACTGGGGATGTCATACTAGTTCCCTGCCTCAATCCTTAGTTAAACAATGCAAGGCTTATTCTTATCCCAGCAGAGAGGTCTGTTATTTAGTGCCTGAGTACCTGTCAGCTTGATGTCTAAACATTTTTCTCTATGTACTTTATGCTTTAGCCATATGGAATGACTTTTAATGTCACCAAATGCTGTTTCTCTTGCTTTTATGTCTTTGTACGCATTCTTCCCTTTATCTAGAATGCCCAATGCCCTGGCCTTACCTACCTTTTGAATTAAACTTATATTAGGCTTTTAAGTGTCAGTTTCAGCTTCTATTTGAGACCTTTCTAGACTCTTCTTGTAGAGATAATCCTTCCATACTACTATTGTACCTTGCCTTATACCTTTATTTTACCACTTATAACTTTATATTACTGTTTGCATGTCTGCAAGACTATGGCTTTTTCCTCTACTGACCTATGAACTCTTTGGGGGCAAGGACGGTGTTGAATGCATTTCTGTACTGCCAGCACTGATCATGGTGCCTAGAAATTAGTAGGCTCTCAATAAGTTTGTAGATGAATATTTTAATAAATCTGTCATAGGGGGATTTTATGAAAATTATGGCAGTTTGGCCTGTGGATACAGTGTTGCTTTTTAGACCTATATTTCGGATTTTCAGTTATTCTCATGTTTTATTTAGCAGTTTTGGATAAATCACTTCTCTCACAGCCATTGTTTTCGCATTGTTGAAATTGGAGGCATATCTCTTTTATACCATTGGGGTAGGGAGGAGCACTGCAGAACTGAATGAGAAAGCATGTAGAATCCAGGTGCTAGCCCAGGAAGGGTATTGGTATTTTGGAACCAACTACTTCAAGAGTACTGGTCCTCTAGGTTCTGGGTGGATCAACCTCTTAGACTTATAGAGTTTTATTATATCTTGAAAGGATCTAAAAGATAGGTGGTTGTAGCTTTTCATTTTATGCATGAAAAAATTGAGCCTCAGAGAGGTTAAGTGACTTGCCTAAGGTCATATAGCTGTAACTGTAAGTTTAGGACCTTCCATATTTCTTGACTTTCAGTCTAGAATTCTCGCTATTTTGTTTTGCTACTTTAACTGGTTGTACACACCAGTTAGGGGAGACATGAGGGCTAGGGTAACGTGGAATTCTTGTGATCTCTAGGGTCACTGCACTGCCCTCAGAATGTCCTGCATAGGTGTTAGAACTGAAAGATTTTCTACTGGCGATGTAGAATTTCTTATGGTTATTGCATCTTTTCAGTTATTCTGCTTGCTCAGGCTCCTACAAACAGGACACAGAAGGGTCATAAGGTCACCAAGGCAACTGAAAGGATGTGCCATCAAAATAAGCAATGTAGAATAGGAAGATAAACAAACCAGAGAGAGAACTCGGGATAAAAGTGCAGGGAGGCCAGGGCCGATGTCAGCAGGCCATGCGGTCAGTGCCTGGGGTCAGTTTTTCCCATTCCCATTGGGAATATTGCTAGCAAGAGTTGTAGAGATAGGGGACAGGGGGCAGAAGGACAGGGAGGTTTCTAGGATACTGAGAGTAGGAAAAATATTTAAGGATTGAACGGGGTTACTTCCCCATGTTTGGTCCTTTTATTTTTCCTCTCTCCCTAAGAACCTCTGATTTCTCATTTCCAGGGAACCCAAGAGTGCCAATTGATAGTGGCATAACCAGAGGGGGAGTACTGGCAATGTGGATGCAAGTCAGGTCTGGATGTGGTGGTTGTTGGCACGATCCTCATACAGGGCAAGATCTCCGTATATTGCATTTCCTAGGACAAGGGGTTGAGAAGCACTTTAGGAGTGGAAGAAGAATAAAGGAATTGGGGACTGTTATTACATGGCAGGAGGAACTGTGTTAAAAAGGAAGTTTAGGATGAGCAGACTGGCATAGCCCACTCTCAGTGTAGTCCACTGGAGGGAGTTCTTTCCCCTGGTCCTGTTCATGCCTCTTTCTTTCCATCTGGTTGCCATCATCCTGTGCGGCTGCTGGCGGACTCTTTATTTATTTATCCCAGTGTAATGGGGTGCGGAGGGAGCTGGCCTAAGGCTGGCATTCCGAGGCTATGCCACTGAGCCGCAGGCGGTTTGCATGGGTGTGTGAGTCACTGGGGCTGCATGCTGCTCAAACCAGACACGGCCAGGCTCAGGGATAGCAGGCAGCCCAAAATAGAGCCCCGCCCTCTGCAGCTGGCAACCCCTGGCTAGGAATCATCCCTTGACACCAAAACCTGGGCAGTGGCGTGAAGTTGCTTCCTTTGCGAGGGGACCCTTCCCAAAGATAGAGACTTTGCAGTTCTCTATCTTCATAGGCTTAAATAATCTGTTTAGTATAATACCTTAACCAAGAAATTTGGGGGCTATGGTTAACGTTGATTTGACTCAGCATCCTAAATGTAGCCATCGTTGTTGTATCCTGTCTAGTTTTAGTTACTATCTTCATCCCCTGTCTGGTTGCAGCCTGATTCTAGAGCAGATACTTCAAGCTATGAAGATATTCATTGCTGCTCTTATGAAGCTAGAGGTTATATCAAAGACACCTGGGAAAGATGGGCAGCCCTGTAACCTGAAAATTGCCATCCTATTAAGTTCATTCACAGACAGTTCTACTTGGTCTCCTTGGCTGTCTCTCCATCCTTTACCTGCCCCGTGGTAGTGTTATCCAGGGTTGTGTCCTTGATCCCCTCACCCTTCACTCTCTGTCTGGGTTGTCTCATCCAGACCCCAAGGTCAACTATCATTAGTACACTGCTGAGTACCAGTTTTATTTCTCTACTGTATTTCAGGCCCATATTTCTTTCTGCATATTTGACATTTTCACCTGGATGTCCCACATACACAACACCCTAAACATGTCCAAAATGAATTATCTACTCCCCTAAACCCATTTCTCTTCTCAAATTCCTTATCTTGGGGAATTGTGCCATTATCCATTCAGTTTTCTAAGCTAGAAATTTGGGAATTGCCCACTTTTCTCTTTGTTTTTTACTTCCAAAGCCTAACTTACCAACTATCTTTTGAGCCTTCTCTTCTCTATTCCAGCTTCCATTGCCTTAGACTAGCTACTTCCCCTGTCCCTTTTTGGCTTGACCATGAAAAGCCTCCTAACTTGTCTTGCAGGCAGTCCATATTCCTCTCCAGTTGAACTTGCAGTTACGTCAGTGATTTCTTTGAAACAGAAACCTGATTATGTCATTGTTGCAGAAAGTCCTTTAGTAGATCCCAGTTGCCTACAGTTGTCTACAGGATAAAGTTCAAACTCCTTGCATGCCTCACAAAATCATCCATGATTTGGTGCTGTTGACCTCTTGCACCTGATCCTCTGTTACTCACCGTAGCACCTGCACTTTCCTCATATGGAAGTATTGACCACTTCCTGCTTGTACACATCTTGATCCATTTGCCGGGTATTTCTTCTCTCTTATCCCATGGCGAACTCCTCTTCAACGTTCCCAATGCTGCATGGGCATCATCCCTTTTGTGAGCCTTCCATGACAATTTTTCCTTCCCTCAGTCTGCGCCTGATCCTCTGTTACTCACCATAGCACCTGCACTTTCCTCATATGGAAGTATTGACCACTTCCTGCTTGTACACATCTTGATCCATTTGCCAGGTGTTTCTTCTCTCTTATCCCATGGCGAACTCCTCTTCAACGTTCCCAACGCTGCATGGGCATCATCCCTTTTGTGAGCCTTCCATGACAATTTTTCCTTCCCTCAGTCTGCTCTCCATCTTCCAGGCATAGGTGCACTATCTGGCTATTCCCACAGCCCCCTGTGCATTCCTCTCCATAGCATTTGGCATAGGGAGGATGCAGACATGAAAAGGAAGGGTAGGGAGGCAGGGAACAATTGAGTTGGCTGATCCTTTCCTGTTTAGGTGTTTGCGTATAATGCTTGTCAATCCCTTCTCCTCAATATACTTAACGTGGATTCCACACCATAACCCTTTTCTGTTTTTCTTTCTACCTCATTGGTTGTTTCATCTTCAGATCTTTTGCTGGTTCTTCTTCTGCCTTACCTCTTCATGCTGGAGTGCTCCAGTCCTTGGTTCTCTTATCTTTTCTCCCCTCAGTCCCTTATTGATCTCAACTATTCCTATGGCTTTAAGTATCATCTTGTTGATAAATCCCAAATTTTATCTTCATTCTAGACCTTACCCTAAAACTCCAGACAGCTTGCTCAACATTTCCACGTAGAAGTCTAATAGACATCTTAAACTCAACATGTCTAGAACTGAACTCCTAATCTTACCCCCAAATTTGCTTTTTAAACAACTCCCTCCCATCTAAGTTGATGAAAACTTCATACTTTCACTTTCTTGGGCCCAAAACATTGGAGTCATCCTTGGCTCCTGTCCTTCCTTCATTTCCTATATACAGTCCACCAGGAAGTCCTGTTGGCTTTACCTTAAAAATATACCTGTAATCTCACCTCTGCTGCTACCACACCAGTTTGAACCACCCTCATCTCTTACTTGCATTATGGCAATAGCATCCTTATTAGTATCCCTCCTGCTACTCCTGCCTCCTACTGGCCTATTACTAACAAAGCAATCTTATTAAAATATAAGTCGTCACATCATGATACTCTTCTGCTCAGTGCCCTTCACTGGCTCAGCCTTTCACTTATTGAATAAAATCCAAAGACCCTGTAATGGCCTCCAGGACC
Organism: Galeopterus variegatus; assembly: GCF_000696425.1. Lineage (NCBI taxonomy): Eukaryota > Metazoa > Chordata > Mammalia > Dermoptera > Cynocephalidae > Galeopterus > Galeopterus variegatus. The sequence goes on from NW_007728820.1 coordinate 181,819, forward strand.
TTACGTGATCTGGACTCCATTACCTTTCCAATCTCATCTCCTGCTCTCTTCCTCACTCAGTCCACTGCCACCACACTGGCCTCTTACTGTTTTTTTTAACATTCTAAGCATTTCCTGCCTTTAGGCCTTTACACTGGCCATTCCCTCTGCCTGGAATGTTCTTTCTTCAGATATTTGTATGGCCACCTCCCTCACTTCCTTTATGTCTGTTTTAGTTACCTATTGCTGTGTAACAAATTATCCCCAGACTCAATGACTTAGAATAACAAACATTTATTATCTTACATGGTTTTTGAGGGTCAGGAATACAGGAGCAGTTTAGCTGGGTGATTCTGGCTGAGTGTCTCTCATGAAATTTCAGTCAAGATATCAGCTGGGACTGCAGTCATCATAAATCCTAGAGAATTTGCTTCCAAGCTCTCTCATGTGGCTACTGACAGGAGGTTCCATTTCCTAGCCACATGGCCTCTCCATAGGGCTGCTCACATGACATGGCCTTGGTTTCCTCCAGAGCCAGTGATCCGAGAGGCAGATGGGGAAAGTGAATCCAAGACCAAAATGGAGCTGCAGTCTTTTTATAACCTAATTTCAGAAGTGACATCCTGTCACTATCTTGCTGTATTCTCTTCATTGGAAGTGAGTCACTAAGTCCAGGTCATACTAAAAGGAAGATAATTCAGTTCCACTTCTTAAAGGAATCTGTTTCGAAGAATTTGGGGATGTATCTACATGGGCTATGTCTATTTACGTGGACCACAATAATGTCTTTGTTCAAATATCACCTTCCCAGTGGGGTTTACCCTATTTAAAGTTGTAAGCCACGTTCATGCCCCTCTGCACCCGGCACTCCCATTTTACTTTACCACACCTTACTTTTAATTTTTTCCATAGCACTTATCTTCTAACATATTACCACGACATTTACTTATTGCTTATATCTTATCCCAAGTGCCTAGAACAGTGCCTCCACACATAGTCCGCACTCAGTAAATATTTGCTGAATGGATGAAGGAATCATATCTTCCTACTCTTCTTTATTTTCCCCATTTTATGAATAGGCCATCAAATGATCACCTGTTAGTAGCCTTAGACTTAGACTGTCCTACATGTAAATAGATGAGTAGCCTAATTAGATTGCCATTCTACTTCCTGTCTTGTTTCTTTGATACATGTTTTCTGGGAGGTTGTACCAACTTTGGGATGAAGTATAAACCTTGAACCTTTTATTATTGAGAGATCCCAGAACCTCTTTTTTTAGAGCCAGTTAAGAGATTAATACCTCAAAGCCAATGGAATAAGAACCTAACAAAATCCTGGAAAGAAAATTATCCATATAGCCACAATGACTCTACTTCCACAGTTAGAAGGGCTGCCCCTTTAACATACACCTGTTGTTCAATATATAGAAGGTGGCATAGGATTTAGAGTCTGTCTTTTCAGTGTACTTTGTGAGTATTATAAAGATGGATAAGTCTAGATGCATGAGAAAATACTCCCTACCATTGTGTGTGTCAGTTCTCTGACCTAGAGAAACTTGTAGTTAATTCATTCTTTCAGTGTTCAGGATAGTGCACATGTGCTCTACCAGGTCCTGTGCGCATATAAGGTATGATAATACTGTTGTCAAAGAGCTCACAGTACCTAATGAATGATAATGAGGTTCATAATAGTGGAGTGATTAGAAGAAGCTTCCTATAAGGGCTCGAACTGGACTTTAATGGTTGGTTTAGGCTTTGATAGGGAATTATGCGGAAGGCATTTGAGGTGGGAAGCACATGGGCACAGAATGCAAAATAAGAATAAGAGTGGGTGAGGATTAGTAGAAAATAAGGTTAGCAAGATAATAACTTAAGGCTAAATTGTGGGGGCCTTAAATGCTAGGCTGGAGGGTCAGTGTTTTATTCTAAGTGTTTCTCAGCTTTGTGCCTGTAACACATTTATTTGCCCATTTCAGTCCAGTTGTTCACATCTGTCATTACATGCAGTGATTCTCAAACATGGGTACATCTCCTAGGAAGGAGATGGGGCACTTCTTCCTTGCAGTTATTAATTACTGTAGTGGATAGTGGGAAGCCACTGAAAGTTTTGGAGAATTGACATATGAAAGTGATCTTTTAGGAAGATTAGGCTGCTAGTGATATGCCATGTGATCTGAAGAATAGCAGTGCCATTGACAGACTAGGAAAATCATGGGTGGGGCTGAATTAAGTCTAATCTTTGGCAAATAAAGGAATCATTTTCCTTACTAAAACACAAATCCATCAGTATTTGAACTCTGGAATGAAAATTTCCATTGAGGAAGGGATGTCTGTATGTATTTCTTAACTATATGTCTTCTGAATTTTGCCTTTGGGGTTTTCTCACTGTGATTCCTGTAGTAACCATTGAGCCCTGCTACCAGGGGTCACCACTTCTTTTCTTTTTGACTCAAGAATGGATAAAAAGTCTTTATTTTTCTTTTACAGAGCTTTATCCGGGATTATACTTTCAAAAGAAAACTTATTGAAGTTTTGAGGGAAAACAAAAAGGCAGTCAATATAGAAGATATAAATGGGATAAAATTACCCATTTCCAAAGGATGAGTTTCCAGTTCTAAGAATCCCAATATTGAAGGACTTTCCTATATCCCAGATTCTCTTGTAAACTCAAAACAAGGTATTATAAACTCAGATGCCTACAGGGGCCAAGTATATAACATAAATATGTGTATCAGGCCAGATAGAAGATAATGGAGAGTTATAGGTGACTGTAGAAAATGAAATTGTAAGGGCTGGCCCGTGGCTCACTTGGGAGAGTGTGGTGCTAACACCAAGGCCATAGGTTCGGATCAAGGTATTATAAACTCAGATGCCTACAGGGGCCAGGTATATAACATAAATATGTGTATCAGGCCAGATAGAAGATAATGGAGAGTTATAGGTGACTGTAGAAAATGAAATTGTAGGGGCTGGCCCGTGGCTCACTTGGGAGAGTGTGGTGCTAACACCAAGGCCATAGGTTCGGATCCCTATATAGGGATGGCTGGTTAGCTCACTTGGGAGAGTGTGGTGCTGACAACACCAAGTCAAGGGTTAAGATCCCTTTACCAGTCATCTTTAAAAAAAAAAAAGAAAATGAAATTATACATGCCCCTGTATCTTAACCCAGATAGGCTAGCACTGTTTAATAGACTCCACTCCAGGGGGTTGTGTATCTTCATTGAATGGAAGTTACCAACTCTCCTAAAATAAAAACTTTTTTTTTCCTGTTTAGCTCCACCACATCCAATGTTAGCCTCTCATTTGATTTAAATCTGCAGTCTGAGAAATTCATTTAGTTAAGATTTGATTTGTCAGGCAGTGATGATGGAAGTCTTATTTCTGGAAAATGTCTAACCTGTAAGCTTCTTGTACCATCAGAGCATTTTGTGATGATTCACACAGTTGAATCTCTCTCTTCTTCCCCTAGTAGAGGAAGGGTTTCATAAAAGTCCATTCATTACAGTATGTTTGTTTAACAATCCCTTAGCCTATTTTAAAAAATAAATAGCTTATTTATAATTAGAGTTAATTAAAAAACTTAAGAGGAAGATCTTTTTCACATTCATGTTGAATTTAAATTGATTGTAGGACGTATGCAGTTACTTCAAAAAGTTTGTGGAAAAATAGAATTAATAGATAATACAAATCTTTCCATGAACTTTTTGAAGTACACTGTATAAGTGGAATTGCTCAGGAAAGAGTTGAAAAAATAGGATTGAAGCTTAGGTTGAAGAAAGGACCTATAGAAATAGATTTGGGAATCTTCTGCAAAGGAGCAATGTTTGAAGCCATGAAAATGGATGCATCTTTTGCTGGGAAGAGCATGGAGAAAAGAACAAAGGCCCAATGATTGAAATTTGGGGAACAGTCATAATTGGAACAAGTAGTAGGAGCCAGAGAAAGAAATGTGAGACAAGAAAAGAATTGGAATAGAGTAGTAGATTAGCCAGGAAAAGGAGCTAACACATGTAAAGTACATACTGTGTGTGTGCTAGACACGGTGCTAGATGCTTTATCTAAGTTATAACTTTTAATCCTCACAACAAACTTATGAGCTAGGTGATATTATCTTCATTTTAAAGATAAAGACGCAGAGTCTCAGGGGTGAAGTAATTTGCTTAAGGTCATTCAGCTAATTTGCCCATATTTGTTTTGACTCAAATCTTGTGCTCTTTCTATTACCGAGGAGGGCAATCCACAGTGCCACATGCAGGAGAGAGGCCAAAGATAATGGGTGACTGACCGACAGAGGAAAGATCATTAGGCAACTCATGATCTTGGGCAATATCAGCAGATTGCAGGCAGTTAAAGAAGGATTGATTGATAAGGCAATGGAGACAACGAGCGTAGAACTCTCACCAGAGAAGTTTCACAACAAAGAGGAAATGAGAGAGAGCTGGAGAGCTAGAAGTAGCTTAAGCAAAACAAGATGAGAAGACACATGTGTTTAAAGGCAAAGGAGAAGCCAGTGGAAAAGGAGAACTTTACTCAGGTGAAGAGAAAGGGATAGTATAAGAGCAGGGACCTGTGGAGTTGAGCAAAGTAGAAGGATTAGATCTTCCTCTGGGATTTGTGGATGGCATGAAGGGTTGGGCGATATTTTGAAGATTCGTGGCTTGATTTCTTCATACTTCCAGCTTCTTTCCCCCATGAGATATAGCCTTTTCATCCAAGAATTTTTAGTTCTTTCCAAGGGCATTCAATTTCTCTCATTTAAAAAGAGGGTTAGATGATTACATGACTTTTCTGTTATGACAGAAATAGTGAAACAGAAGTAAAAGTACAAGCTGTTCTTTTCCTCTTCTGAACTCCCACTTTGTGTCTTTCCTGTGTTACTTAGGACTTCTATCTTGTATGTATTATGAGAATTTCTGTACTTATCTCTCCTGTTAGCTTATACAGTCCTTAAGGCACAACATTCTTGCTCATTTTGTTTCCTCTTCTAAACTTACCTCAGTGCCTCGTAGATAGGAGGTACACAATGAGCGGTTGTAGCTTAAAGATCTTGGCATTAGAGGAGTCTCACATTGGTACATGTTGTCTCTGGTTTAGAAATGAAGAGAGAAAACAAAAGTATCAAACAGCTTACCTTTAAGCTTTTCTTAGTCTGTTGGCTTCATAACTTTAACTTTATACCGAAAGCATTCTCATATATCCTTCACTTATGGGTGATTTTTATTTTGGATAGTGAGCCGTATTGAAAAGTGAGAGTTCTGTAGAGACTAAGTCCTGTAGGTTGGCAGCTTAGCTGTCCAGTATTTAGAGAATGAGACTGCAGGATTCTTGGACATCCTTGTTATCTCTCATAATGGAATTTTTTAAGTTTTTATTTTAGTTTCTTGTGGCTAGCCAGTATGGGACCTGAGCCCTTGACCTTGATGTTATCAGTACCATGCTCTAACCAAATGAGCTAGCTGGCCAACCCACATACCAGAATTTTTAAGGGAGAAATTGCCAGAAGGTCTGAGGAAGAGTATTTTTCATTCTGCATGGGAGATTTTTGATCGATTTGTTTTTCTGTTTAGAAGTTTAGACTCTTTGTGGACAGTACTTTTTTAGCACCATTGTAAATATTAAGCATGGTGGAATCATACTGAAAAATTAAAACATGTTTTCTGCCCTTGAGAGGTGGACTTTTGAGGGATATTAGACCATTGGAATTTACATATCTACAAAGAATATTCTAAATGCGTAAAATATATATGTTACCTGAGAGGAGAATTATTTTGAATGGCATCTGGGATTCATATCTGGCTAGTTTGGGAAAGGTATTTCTGGAAGAGGTGAATCTTGAGCTAGGAGTGCAGAAGTGTTTTGTGTGGTGAATGGCTGCTGAAGGAAAAGACACAACTAAGTATTTTACTCAGTTGCACAATCTGATGGGCTCTCCCCAGGTCTGGTGGTGTAAAGGAATCCTTCAAAAGCTCTTTGACTTCTGTTAATCTTATGCTTGAAGCCTGAACAATTCTGATGCTATACATTGCCCTTTTAGAATCTTTTACTGTTAAAAGCCCCTTCCAGTTGGGTGTGAGTAAAACTAGGAATGAAGAGGAACTTTGAGATGGGATGATAATACTGCTGGGTTTAAAGAAGGAATAGTTGATGGAAACTACATTTGGTTTTCTGCAGCCCCCAGCAGCTGGAAGAAGAGCAGAATGAAATTGCTGAATTCAGTGAGTACATAAGGAAACGCAAGTCTCAAGCAGAGTATCCCCTCCAAATTTGGGATAACCTCTCATACTGAGATAAATAAGAATCAATATAAAATAGATAATATTAGCTATCTACAGAAGTTACTCATCCAATGGTTTGTAAATATATTGCTATGAGACTAGGTTACAAATTTCAAGGGTCTAGGCTAGTACCTCAATGAAGAAAATTGTGGTATCTCAAATATCTTTTCCAGAAGATTAGAGCCATAGAATTTTATGAGCTTGAAGGGACTTTATCAATCTAAGGATATATCAAGCCACTTTGTTTTACTTATAAGGAAATTAGGGTTCACAAGTATAAAGGAACTCTTATGTAGACAAATAGTTATAGAATTTGGCACCAGGACCCAGGGCTCTGAACTTCCAGTCCACTTACACTGTGTCCCGTCACTTTGTCACGTGTTACATAGCTACACTTGGAACTTTATGTGGGCAGTTGGCAAGACTGAGACCAATTTGTGAGCAGTATAGACCTAACTTTAAATATAAGAAAGTGATTGAAGGCTAGAGAACTCTGCCCCAAGTACTGTCTCCTCTCACTCCACATCCCTTTCTTATGACTCTTGGCCTTGTACACCTCTAGGCTCTTATATGCAATTAAAGAAAAACTGTTATGTAATTAATTCATGATGTCTGAGAAGATGTTCTTACAGAGCAACAGAGTTGTTTAGAATCCCAAAAAAGAAAAACCGAGGAGTAACAATTTATTAATTTATCTACCACAGTGCCAAAGGAATGATATAGTAGAATGGGATGAATGTCTAGCTTGTACAATGTATATGAACTATCCCGTAAAGTATTTGCCATTTTTTACCCTTATTTTGAGTAACAAGTAGCATTCAGTGTTTATTCAGCCTCCCAGGAAAAAGCAGCTGAAGATATACCAGTAAGTGGAGTAGACCTTACCTTCAAAACTAGTAAGTTGGCATTTTAATTTCTGAATATTCTCTTAAGATTGTACCCTTATTTTGAGTAACAAGTAGCATTCAGTGTTTATTCAGCCTCCCAGGAAAAAGCAGCTGAAGATATACCAGTAAGTGGAATAGACCTTACCTTCAAAACTAGTAAGTTGGCATTTTAATTTCTGAATATTCTCTTAAGATTGTTAGTATCAGTCCATCCTCTACAGTCTGATCATCCCTAAATGAGTAAATGAAAACCAGGTTAGATACTCTGGACCTTTGGAGACCCCTACAACATATTGACTCCCCAGGAGGTGCTGCCTGAACAGCCTCGCAGTTTCTTTCAATACAGATGTCTGTCTATTTTCCTCCCCCAACGTGTCTTCTTAGAGTATCAAGCTAGGTTTAAAAGCATCCAGACAAGTATTTGGATAGTGCTGTTGGATGCTGTGCCTTTTGTTCAGTGTAGTAAGTAGAAACCCTTTCATTGAACCTAACTTGTACAGAAAGAAATTCTCTCTTCAATTTTGGGGCTTTGCCTGGCTGGAGAAACCCTTTGGATGGTGAGTGGGAGGTGTGGAAGAGGTTGGAAGGTTCTCTCTAAGTACTCTCTCAACTCAAAGCTTCCCTTTCTTGAACTTCATTGGCCAGCGAAGGAGGGAGATATCTGTGCCCTTTGCCTCTCTTTGCTTTCTTACAGGCCATTTTAGGAACTTTAGTGTCAGAGGACTTCTTGGGTTTTATTCCCCTGATCGAGAGAGCCCTAACACCTCAGAGTCTGAGGACTGGTTCTAGCTATACTGCCCTGGTCACGATCCCCTGGGTGGACCAGCAGCAATCCACAAACCAGTAGCCCCTCTTTCCTGAAACTGCTTCGGAGGCCTCAAAGCCTAAATCAAATGGCCATTGTACTAGCCTTATATTGGGGCTCAGAATGTCAGTTTTCAGCTTGTCCTCATATATAAATATAGGTCTCTCTAGATATAAAAAGTGAAAGAGTCTGTAAGTTGCTTTTTTTTTTCTATACCCCCTTTCATGGGACAGGCTAATGAGATGCATATCATTAAAGGCCTGATGTTTTGTGGGACAGAGCCTTTTAAACTGGATGTGCCTGGCTTAGTTATGGCAAATATTTACCAAAAAAAAAAAAAAAAGGACATACCATATAAAATTAGAGTTCTGAAAATAGTACTGAGAGATGGAGAAAAAAAAAAAAAAAAAAAAACAGGACAGAAAATACAGGCTAGTCTGTTTGGGGAAAAGGGAAAAAGAGATAAAATGAGAGAAACCTCGGCAGTAAAAACAGCATCTTGGTAAACAGACTATAAAAAAAATTGTGACCTGCTTTCTGGCAGCACTGGCGGCTGTCGAGCGGGCGAAGGTGGCGGAGCTGGCGTCTGTGTGGACAAACGGTGCCCGGGGCGCACGGCTCCCCTGGCCGCGCAGGGCGTTAAATTTAGCCACATAATGATGGGCCTGAGGAGCAGCCTCTTGTTGACCACACCATAATTACTGCTTCACTTTATGAATTTTATTTTGCTTATTCTGTTTCCTCCTCCTTTGGCATGAAGGAGGCCTGGAGTGGGGGGAGTCCCGCCCCCATATGCCTCCCCTTCATGGACAAATTAGTCTTCATAGAAACTTGGGCTCTTGGGCCATCAGGGTAAAGAGTAAGCTCCCTTGATTAATCAGAGGGAGGAAGGTTTGCTTGTCCTCGGGTCTCTTGATTTATCATAGTAAAGTTATAAGTAGACTTACTAGCCCTGACTCTCAGAGTTCTTGGAGAAAATGTCCTGCAGTCCTTAGTGTTAGAGGGCACTTTCATGTGAGTCCAAGAGGTTGAGACTCTGACTCTGTTTATACTCCCAAGAGCTAGGCTCCTGGGTGTTGCTGGATTTTTTGGTCTTTGGTCTTAAGCTCCCTAGCTAACTCCTTGGAAGTTTAATTTTGACATTCTGCATCATGAAGAGGTGCATTGTTTTATATGTTTTATTCCTGGTGATAACTGGGTTCTTGAAGCCGAGGATCTAATGTAATCAGATGACTGTTCGGTTAACATAAAAATAGTTGTTCAGGATATTCTGTTGAAACCTCAGATATTGTTCTTCTTGGGTACTTGGATGGATGCTGATCTTCTTGAGTTTAGTTTGCTAGAGCATATCCTGGCCTTTGTTAGAGTAGCACTTTGAGGCTTAACTTTACTTACAGCTCTAGGGAAGGGGCCAGAAGCCCTTCTCTCAGACCAAACCGTATTGAGGAGAGAAAGTAGGCTGTAGAAAGGGCATTAGTTGTATGGACTAGGTACTGGGTCATTGGGGGTGAAGTTCTTGAATGGTGACCTAGGCTGGCAGCTTACCTATGGCCCCACAGTGGCCCTCCAACTGAGGAAGTGGTGGAAAAGGAAAAGTAAACAGGGGTTGTGGTCAGGGTACTGGCTTGTCCGTCATTGGCCAGGACTGTCCTGTTTGTGTGTCAGGGGTGGTTGGGCTCCTCCCGAGGCCAGGCAAGAACGTGTCAAGAAGAGGCTTCTTGCAGCTCTTGTTTTCCCAAAACAAAGGAAACTCCTTGCATTGCTGGAAGTCGCGTGCTTGGATGCTGAGTTTGTTATTGCCTGATAACCTGGCCACCAACTCCTGCCCTCCTCTTCACCCCATACAGCCAGTGGCTTAGTGGGAGCAGCTTCCTGTTCCTCATCCTAAGCAGCAGATTCACTCTCTATTGTACCCAGAAGGGGGGACAAAAGAGGAGAGTTAGCCCTCCAACCCGCAGACCTATCCCTCTTCTCTTCCCATGGAAGCATTCTAGAACAGTGCTTTTCAAAGTAATCTGACACATGGTCTTACTTGCGTAATTAATATGCAGCATGTACCATTTGTGACTTACTATACTAGTTCAACAATATTCAAACTATTTTATACCCTGCTCATTGAGATGAATCTCTGAACATGTGTTTGGATGTCACAGCAATGCCAGATTGCTCTAAAAATTTTGAAATGCTTACACTCAGTTTCTATACTTGTCTTATCATGGTCTAAGTTACAGTGAGTTCAGAGACCAGCACCAGTTTTCCGATCATAATAGAATAGCATTGCTCTAGAATCTTGAGTCCTAGTGAGTTGAGCTATCCCCTACTGGGTATAGAGGTTCTACCCTAAACCTGTTGGGCGGGGATGAATAGAAAAAGGAATTCTTAAGGAAATTTCAGACAGTAAGTAATCTGATCCTGATTGCCAAGTCATGCCAAAGAGCTCTGACACTGAGGTGGAAGGTTGGACTAAAGGTTTCTTCCCCAGTGCCCAAGTTCTGTGATTCTAAGGTTAAATGGTGAGGCCAAGAGATAAAGTTAATGACCATGATTTTCCTGTAGGGTATTGATTCTAAACCTTAAACTGCAGATCTAGATGACTTAATATGGTGAGGAAGAAAGAAAAGAAGTGGATGTTTTCATTGAGTTCGTTTACTAGTCTGTCATTATCATCTAGATATAAGGTCTTTCTTATACTGATTGATCACGTGTTTGGTCAGCATTATCTTAGTCTTCTGTTAGGAGGCCACCAAATTGTTTCTAGAGATTGAGAGATCTTGGACTGAGGAGAAAAGTAAATATTGGCAGAGTTGGTGGAATTCAAGTAAGAGATAAGAAATGGGCCTTGGATTAGAAATGTGGATTATTGGCAGGGTTACTTGACAGCCCTATTTAGAGGGTGGTGGTGAGGGGGTAATATTCACAGAGGGAGGCTAAACCCCCCAGGTCAATAGGACAGCTGGTTGGAAAGGACTTGCAACACAGTCAAAGGTTTTTCTGTGCCAGAGAGAGAGAGGAGAATGAGGGGACTGAGAAGGAAGACTGTTTGGAAAGTAAGCCAAGAATTTAAAGGACTGGGGATTCCCATGAGGAAGGTAGTAGGAACCTGCTGAGTTCCACCCTTGCTAAAGGACAGAAAGGAAAAAAGCAGGCCTAGTCTGAACCTCTGCTGCTTTTCTCTTTTTAACAGCCCACTAACCCCAGGGATCTGTAATCAGGAAAAGAAAGAAGATGGAAGCTGTTGATCAAAGTAAATCTGATCATGTGCCTCTCTTTAAAACTATTTGGTGGCTTCCTATTGGCCTTAGGATAAAGTCTAAACTCCTTAATACAACTATTAAGGCCCTTTATGATCTGGCCACTACTTTTGTCTTCAGCTTCACCTTCCACTCTTCTGCTAGGCCACACTCACCCCCCACCCCCGCACTCCCCCTTTCCCGAACACACACACTTGTATCTCTCATCCCAAATGTCCACTTCGGTCACAGTGAAGTGCTGTCAGTTCCTAGAGCCCATCATTCTCTTATCTCTAGTCCTTGGCACATGCTGTTCCCTCTGGAAACCCCCTGCCACCACCAGCAAACTTCTTCACCTGGGTAACTTCTGTTCATTGTTTGGATTCCAGTGAAGATGTTCCTTCCTCTAGGGAATTTTCCCTGGCCCTCTGAGTTTAGTTCAGTTGCCCTTCCATGTGCCACTCTATTTGCTCTATCATAAGCCATATCAACACTGTACTATAATTACTGGTTTTTCTGGCTCCCCCCAACTAGATGGTAAGTTTTCCAACAGCAGGGATGTTATGTCTTGTTTAACTTGTCTGATCCATTGTAAGCACTCAGTAAATTTTTGTGCTGCTATGTATTCTGTAGAGGACTTTTGCCTTTATGATTTTGTTTGATTCTTGTAGCCACCTGGTGAACGGGCAGGCTTTCTTGAGTAAAATTCAGTGCGATAAAGCCTGTACATTTTACTCAGATAAAAATGATGCTAAAAATAAAGAACAAATTTACATAGTTACTGTTTTTTGTTTTTTTGTTTTGTTTTGTTTTTTAAAGCCCACTAGGTCCACTTAAGGATGAGGAGATATGATGGGTTGGCTCAGAAAAATTGAGTGACCCTGAGTCTCACAAGTAATTGCAGTAGAAACCAGAACCTCATCCTCTGACTTTCTAGTACAGAGCTTTTTTCCACTATCCCAAACTGTCTCAGAGGCTCTGTTCTAATGAAATGTGTTTGAGAAGGGAGAAAACTCAGAGAGTAAAAAGCATTCCTGTACTCATCTTAGATCTGCCCATTGAAACACAGGTTCTGAAATTAGAGGAAAATGGCCAAGTACCAAAGTAGAGTGTCATCACATAGAAGGTCAAGGAAAAATGTTAGGACCGTGAGACATGGAAATGAGCTGAGACATAGTTGTAGGGAATCCTCTATCTTGGAGAAAGTTCTGAGAAACATTGACATTTTCAGCTGCCAAAATGTTTTCCTTGGGGCTCCCCTGAGAACAGAATAGCCAAGTGGGATGAGAACAGGACTGGGGGTAGGGAGATACTTGCTGGCCCTCTTCCAACTCTAGCAGTTCCTCAGCCAGTGAACAAGAAAGGTAGAGGAGCTGGAACCTTTAGGCCTGTCTCTCAGCTCTTTTTATCCTTCAGCTCTTGGGAGCTAGAATGAATTGCTGTCATCCAAATCAGCAGAAACTTAGTCTATAGGCAGGGCTGGCCATGAGGCCAGGTTCAAAATTATTCCTGTGCCCTGCCTTTGGGCAGAGAAGAGCATGGCCTGAGTTCTCTCACCAGCAGGGATCAGTAAATTCTAGCCATACAGGACCCAGACACTCTTTGTGCAGCTATGTTTTCCCAGTGTCTCCTGGGGAGTGATTCAGGGCCAAGGTGACAGTGGGTTTGGAGCCCAGATGAAAGGATCGCAGGGACCACAAGACAAGATCCCTTGTGTGGTGGCCGGCTGGAAAGAGGAGGGAGTGAGTGTGTGTGTAGGTCAGTGACGCAATTCCCCTGGCTCGCAGGGATGGAGGAGAAGGCTCGCAGCGTGTCTCCTTATAAAGAGTCCCTTACCACATGAAGGGGGGGTGAAGGTGATCCCACTGTGAGTCACCCAGGAAGGGACGCCTTGTGCCCAGAGCCCAGAAGAGAGTACTTGTGGATTTCCCACTCTTTCCTTCTATGATTTTATGTGTAATATAGGTTGCTTTAGTCATTCAAACTGCTGTGCTTCTTTTTCTGTCTTCTAATCTGTTCTTTCCCCTTACTCTGCACTATCCCTGATGTGTATGGATTTTAAATCTATCAATTTGTTCTTGATTTCTCTAGGTTTTGTTTTCTGTTTTTTGTTTTTTAACTTCTGAAGTTTGGAATCTATTGATTTCAAGAAACCCAAACCATACTAATTGTGTTTGCCTTTGAGAAGATGGCCTGGTGGGTGGCTCTTTGCCAAGCATGGCTGTTCTTAGATTGTGTTTGCTTTCCTCCTTATCTTCAACCAAGGCAGGTATTTTATCCTGGACTGGATTCTGAAGGGATTCTAGGGGGCCCCTGGATCCAATTGCCCCTCAGTTGAAGGCAGCTCTAGTCTGGACTTTATTGAGGTCTGAGACTGCAGAGAGCTCTGGGGAGTGTCCCTGTAATCAGTCAGCCACCAACCCCACACTGCCTTGTAATAAAGCAGCTCTATATTTGTTCTGTTTATAGTCTCCTCTGTAATAATGTCACAGCCCTCACTTCTCTCTCTCCTTGGGGAGATTTTCTGGGTAATAGAAAATTTTGAAATGTTAAAGAGGGTTGTAGACTTGGAAAATGTTTTTTATCTAGGATGCGTCTTAAGTTGGGAAGATGCCCAGGAAATGCAGGCAGCCCATGCCTTCAGGAAGGAGTGTGTTGTGGTGAGCATGTTGTGTGTGTGCGCACTGCGGCTGGGAGGGCCATGTGTGAGGAGGGGTAGTGTGGAGAAGCTGTGGGTGTGTGCTGTGTGGTTGAGGTAGATGTGGGGTGCACTACTCTCGTGGTGGTAGCGGTGAGTGGAGAGTGTGAGAAGTGTGCAAAAGGAGCCAGCACAATGACAGAAAACCCTATCTTGGCAAATTTCAAAACTGTCAGGTATGTTGGATGGTGGGAGCTAGAAGTTTAGCTCCACGGGCCGGCCCGGTGGCACACTGGAGAGTGCGCTGTTTGGGAGCACGGCGGCGCTCCCGCCGAGGGTTCGGATCCCATGTGGAGACCGGTTCCCACTCACTGGCTGAGCGCGGTGCGGGCGCAACACCGAGGGTTGCGATCCCGTTACTGGTCAGTAAAAAAGACAAAAAGGAAAAAAAAAAAAAAAAGAAGTTTAGCTCCAGAATGGAACCTTTTAAAGCTCACATTCCATTCATTCTTTCGACTGATGCCCTCTTTACTGTGCTCCCCAGCCTTTTCAGGCCTAGGCTCCGCACGGTTTTACTGATATTCCTTGTTCCTCTTGCCTATTCCTCCTAGTTCCTCATCTCTCTCTTTGCTAACTAGGAAGAAGTCAGAGACAGACTGTAATGGAGAGTGGATGAACAGTAAGCCACTTGATCTGATGTCCCAAGCTGATGGCTTTGAAGTTTACCTAGTATGGTGAATACTGGGAGTTGTCGTTGCTAAGGCTATTGCTAACAATTCTGGTTCCTTCTCTTTTCCTCTCCCTCTCCCTACCTCTGCTCACCACCCCCTCCAGATTCTATAAATACTTTATTATATGGCACTAGTAAAACTTCAAGTATTTCTTTTTATTAGTGCTACATAATATGGTAATTGTGTGACAGAACACAGCTCCCGTGAGTAGCTCCCGCCCTCTTCCTAGGTGTGGCCTCTCACCACTTCAGCTTGGGCTAGGCCCACAGGCCTCTCTGTTCCTCTAGAGTGTGGGTGAAGGGGGCTGGGTCAGCTTTCAGGCAGAGCTAAGGGGTAAAGGCCTTTGAGTAGGATTGGGCGAGAGGAGTAAAGAGGTACTTTTCTAATTTTAGGGGTAGTCTGTCCCAGTATATGAATAAAGCAGGAATCTTATTATCAGCTTTAATTTCGACCACTGCATGGGGCCACCTAACCTGCCTTTTCTTTTAATAGTACTGTCATGTGGCATAGAAATATGTTTTGAACTTACATCCAGGGCTAGGGGTATGTGGGGTTTTTTGGTCTACTCTGATTCACAGTAGTTCCTGTTCTGGGTTTTTTGTTGTTGTTGTTGTTTGTTTGTTTGTTTGTTTTTTATATAAGGTGACTGGTAAGGGGATCTCAACCCTTGGCTTGGTGTTGTCAAGCCAGTGAGCCAACCAGCCATCCTTACATAGGATCCGAACCCGCGACCTTGGGGTTATCAGCACTGCACTCTCCCGAGTGAGCCACGGGCCAGCCCATGGGTTTTTTAAATTTAAATAATGGTCATCATTCTTTCTGACGTCTTCTGGGTTCAGAATCTGTAGGTGCAGGGGCCGGCCTGTGGCTCACTCGGGAGAGTGCGGTGCTGATAACACCAAGGCCATGGGTTCGGATCCCGTATAGGGATGGCTGGTTAGCTCACTGGGTGAGCGTGTTGCTGACAACACCAAGTCAAGGGTTAAGATCCCCTTACCGGTCATCTTTTTTTTAAAAAAAAGAATCCGTAGGTGCAAAAAGAACCTGACCCCTTCTGTCTCTTACTGCTGCAACCCTGGAACATCTTTACTCTTCAACCTGAGTCGTCGTTCTGTGTCTGTTAGTCTCATGGAGGATATGAGGCTGGAAACACCACCATCTGTAGATCTTTGATTACTGTTAATGTGTGACCTGCAAAATGTGTCTTTTATTACCTAATTGAGCCTTATGATTTGATTCTGGTTTTTCTCCAATGTGATCTGACTTCGAACCTTCCCTACCCCTCTGCTGTGGCTACTGAACTGCTTGGTTGGTATATCCTTACCAGTATTTTTCTGAATTGAATATGATTTAGTTTCTGCATCCTTACTTCTGCAAAGCCTGAGAGCTGGGGATTCCTGGCTGGGTAGCAGCTAACAGAACCTCCAGTGCCAGGGACGTGGGCACAATGTTTAGTCCTTTCTTAACTGCCCGTGTGCCCAGTGTTTGCACAGGGGCCAACCCCCAAACTGGACTCTGCTGTCCACTCTTTACTCCCCATAGGGATGTATGGGCATAAGCTCTTCCCACCTTTTGGGCCTAGCCAAGGTTAATATTAGACCTTCTAGCTGGGCTGCTGTTCCCGAAAGCCACAGGGTGTTGTTAATATTCATTTGACCGCAGAGGCTCATCAATATTCATGAGGTATCTGCAGTCTTCCTTCAGGCCCTTAGGTTGGAGAAAACAGGAATGATTAGAGTTTGTAGAACTTAAAACTAACCCTATTTCCTGGAGTCTCTTGAGGAGGAGGCAAACCTTAAGAGTAAATGTCTGGGCCAAAAGAAAAAAGAATTTTCATGCCAATATCCTAAACTGGCCTGATAACCTAGTGGAGTTGTGCTGGATGGCTGTAATTAATGTTATCATCCTTATTCAACATTTATTGAATACCACTGGGTTTAGGTTACTGGTACTACAGGGGGTAGGGAACTAGCATTTTTAAGTACTTACTGAGGGCTAGGGATACAGAGACGATTGATGTGATTCCTGCCCAAGAAGCATATGGCCCAGAAGGGGAGACAGATAGGTGTACACATACTTATAATAAGGTAAGAGTGCTGTAATAGAGATAAACGTGCTGAACAGGACAAATGAGGAAGTCATTCTCTGTGAGAAATTAGTGAAGGATTCCCAGGGAACTCTTGAAAGTGGGTGGATCTGAGGAAAGGAAAGTAAAATTTTCTGTGGCTTCTTTAATAACTCTCAACAAAGCATAAAGCCCCTATAAATGCCTCTCCCTGGGCTTCCTGCTTACCAGCCTTGGCTGCTACTCCCTTCGTCAGATGCTTTAGCTGTTCTAGTATCTTGTTCAATAGAACTTCTTTTCTATAAAGTACTCTTCTACTCCTTAGGTGGGAAATTTTGCCCTTTTTTTTCTAAAAGATTCAACTAGTAAGAGCTCCCAACTGTGATTAGTCTTTGGGATAGTTTGAGTATTTTAAAAGATGAAATTAATTCCAGACTGTATAATTCAAAGAATAGCATGGAATGGCCTAGAGCCCAGGCCACCTTCCTGTTGTATTTAGCATTAGTTGGGCTCTTAGGGTTTTGATGTCGTGTTTAAAAGATTGATGGGGGCCTTAGCGCCCATAGGACTATCAGGGCAATAATAAAAGGGATGGACATAAAATAAAGAATAAAAATACAAGAACAATGGAATTATTTAATTCAGAGAATAGATTAAATGATAGCTCATTCTTTTGAATATGAAAAATTAGCATGTGTAGGATAGTAAATAGCTTTTCTGCATGTCATTCAAGATAATGAAAGAAGGAATAAACTTGAAATGTAGTAATAAGGATGTAGGTGAAGTACATAGAAGAATTTTTTTACCAAACTAGAATATGTTACCAGGGAAGCTTCGGAAACTTCTTTCCTAGAATTCTTTATGATTCTTATCCTAGTTACCAGTATAGTAGTCCTGCTTGGGAACAACTGGAGAGCAAGATTAGGAGAGAGCATGGCTAGCTGTAAGAATCTACGGCTGACCCTTTCTTCCCCTTTATTCCCTGGCTCATGCTAGGGCCTGTCAAAAATGTCTCTCTCTTCTGCAAGATGACAGTATGTTTGATGGAGTCCCACATGTTTCTTGTGGTGACATTTGGGAACATACTTGCATATAATGTAAGCTATCAATCCCAGTATTGAATAGGTATCACCTCTTCTCCATTCTTTCTACTAAAGACCTATAAATCTTGAGATCTGAAGAAGCTGAGCTTGGAAACTGGTATATAGTTCCTAAGGTTAGGTCCAGGAATGGGTTCTAGGGAAAAAACTTAGCCAGAAGGAATAATATTAACAGCTCTTTTTATATACCCATTTATTGCCTCCCACTCTGTATACCCTTCCTCTTATATCTCTTCATTTTATGTCTTCACAGAGTTTTTATGTTTTTATCTTGATCTTTGCTATTCACACAGGCATTCTTTAAGATGAGTGAGAAATTGCTACATGACCTTAATGAGTCAGATAAATCATGCTAGAATGTAGCCTCCACAAGAGTGTTAACCTCGAGTCTTATTTACCACTGTACCTTTGGTTCATGCTTGGCACATAGTAGGTGCTACAGAAATACTTACTAAGTGAATGAACAAATGTCTGTATTTGTGAGATGAACTGACTTCTTAATGAGCTTATTCATATTGGAATGTTTTCCTAGAGTGAGGATCATAGGAATGGTAGAGAAGTATGAAATATCCAAAGTCATTCTTTGTTGGGTGACACTGTTTTCATTATAGTGTTTGATGACAAACACTAGACTAGGTGCAAAATTAGGATTTCTACCAAGAACCAAAACGGAGTGATATAGGAATAATTTAAAAATACATGGACTCAATTAAATAGAGAAAGGGCTTATTGAATATTTGCTGTTCTCAAATCAGCAAGACTCTTGGAGAAGGAACTTCACATACTAATGGCTGTAAGACTGGAAATGGAAAATCAGTGAGAAGGTTCCGGCTAGTTGGAATTTCTAAGACATCTGTCTCAGGAATCAGGAGAAGAATGGAGAACTGGATTTCTCCAATGCACTCCATAGGAATATTCCCTTTGGTAGAAGTTATGGTTTCTGTTCTCTTGGATTCTGTTCCTTTAGAGTTTATGATGAATTAAGGAAGGTGAACTTGAGGTCCATCCAGTTCAAGATCTATTCCATTCAACTGTCAGGAAAGGACAGCAGGTGGCGCCAAAACATTGTCATACTTGAGCTGGCTAGGGGGGAAGAATTGGGATTAAGAGAGGGAGGGATTCTCTTTTGAATTGGGGATGGGGGAGTGGGATGTTAGTTACCCTGGCTGTTGCTCAGGTAAGAAATTCTTGTGGGCTTTAGTGTTTTCTAGCTCCCCGTTACCCAGGATCTGTACCTCTACCATCCCACTTTGGTGAGAAGATTGGTGGGGAGAGAGAGATCCCAGCAAATCAGAGTGGAAGACGAGCCGATTCACTTTCTGTCCCCGGCACGACTATCATTTAGGTCCTGATTCTACTGGATGTTAATAGTTTCTAAGTCTCTTGCTTCATTCTTTGAGCCTCTTTTTTCCTATCTGTGAATTTGTTTCTATCTTTTGACAGATTTCCATCTTGGGATACTTTTCTTATTTTAGGACACTTCTTTGTGGATAGATTTCTTTTTTTCACCTGCTGCCAACTCCAATTTCTCTGGGAGGCTGGGAGCGGGGTTAAGGGAATGAGGAATGGAAAACACCAGCCTTTGGATTTACTTAAACTGGAGGTACTGGTTGGGAGAGCAGAGTAAGACAGGGGAAGATGGCTTATTAGAAGCTTTTTGGTTCTGAGAAGGAAGCAGAGCACTGTCAAGACTGTGGGAGACCAAAGCAGACTGTTATGTCACCTCAGGATCTGCTAAAACTCAGAGTCTGGCTCTTTAGCATCCATGTGCTAGAGCAGACCCAGGCACCCCTTAACACTGATTGATTCCCACAGCCCAGTTGTTAACTTTCTTCTAGCATTGTCCCTGATGCCCTAATTTCCCCACTCCCTTCGTAAACCCGCCGGGCTGTCTCCATCCTTCATTCCTTGAGCTTGTTCCTTGGGCCTCCCCCCTTCCCTGGGACGGGTTTAAGGGCTGGGCGGAGTTGTCCGCTTGAATCCCCTGTGGCCCCTTTGGTTCCTGGTTCTATATATATCCCTGTCCTTCTCTGCACAGGGTTTGATACAGCTTTATGGGCATTTCCATCCGCTTTACAGACAGCCATCACAGAGACCTGTTTCACCCGAGAAACCTCAGTGGAGCCTGGCCTGTAGTGGACTCAGTCTGGCCCCCTGAATCAAGGCTCTCTTCTCTTCCTGCCCTCCCCATCCCTCCCCTTCTATCCTCACTACTTACCCCCAAGTGAATAACAGAGCTCTGGGGAGCACTCAGTCTCATTGGCAGAGCATTTTGGACCTCCAGAGACTCATGAAGAATTCCTTAGTGTCCATTCTCTGCTAAGTTAATTGGGGAAGGGATGAACCCTGACTTCGGGCTTAGACTCTGTTGTAATAGGCAGTCTGGCATTTCATGAAAAGAGTGGAATCCAGTGGGTGCTGGCAGGTTCTCTTGAGGCATAGGAAGAGAGAGAATAGCCTTTATAAACTGAGGCTGGAGGAGCCAATGGGGCTTAGTGGCGAGGGTCAGGAGCAGAACTGGGTTATATGAGTTCAAAGTGAGGAAGGAACAAGGTTGCCCAAGTTACTCCCCTAGGGAACTCCCTTTGGCTCATTCTCTGTCCAGGAGATGAAACAGTGGAATCTGGTTTAGAAAGGGAAAGTTTGCATAGATAAAGGGGAAACCTGTTAAAAGGCTAAATTTGCATGGGGAAGGAATAAGACCTCTCCATCCCCATCCCCCCATTTTCAGATGTCTAACATCCCAAATAATCAAAAGTACCTATTGAGTGCCAGGCACTCTGGCTGTAAGTCTTATTGTTAATCTTCACAACCTTTTTATGAGTTGGTATTTCCCCATGTTGTAAGAGTGAAAGTGAGATTCAGAAAATATAAGTTGCCCAAAGTCATATAGCTAATAAATAAGGGATGGAGCCAGCTTTCAGACCCAGTCAGCTAAACCCAAAGCCCATGCTCTTTCCACTGCACCGTGCTTGGGCCTACCTCCCTATAGAGCCCAGAAGAAGGTGACAGAGATGATTCTTAGTTTCGTGGTCTTAATAATGTTTAGTCTCTTTCCATTATTTAAAATTTCACATTTCCACATGGTTCTGTAAATCTGACACCAGTGTTTACTTGTGAGTTTCGCTGACATTCTGGCTGATTCTTTGAGCCTGGGAATTCCCAGGGCACCAGGATGCTTGGCTGTGTCCCATAAGGGATTGGCACATCTGTGTGTGCATCTCTTTGTTAATGTCCAGCTGAGCTCAGGCAAGAAGGCAGCTCACTGTCGTTGCCTAGAGGCCTCATCTCTGGCTTGGAGACATCAGTCCATTTGTGACTCTGCTGTCCAGAGTGGCCTGGCTGAGTATTTTCTTTCCCCATGATGTTTACTGTTCTTTCGTGGGATTTCAGATTTCCATGATGGTGGAAGGCTTGTAAAATGAAGGGGTGGGGAAGGGTTACCGTGGCAGGAGTCTGGGCCAGGCCAGGTCGAGCCAGCAGCACAGACAGCTTTTATAATGGTGTGCAGGGCTAGGAGGCTTGTAAAGGCGATGCAGGCAGATAGGGGGATAAATCATGCAAGCAGTGGGCAGGGTGGTGAAGCCGAGGTTAGGAATTAACTTTGTGTTGGATGGAACCCAGGTTGTGGGATGGGCAGAGAGGCCTCTCCTCTTTTCCTCTCCTCTCAGCTCTGTTCTTTGCCTCTCCTTTCTGTTGGCCCTATTCACTACAGGCCATGACATGTTTGCCCTAGCCCTTCCTGCCCTCCTCCAGGTTGCCTGAACTAAATCAACAAGGGAGAGGGTACCCCAGAACAAGGGGAAGAAAGTATTCCGTGTCTCTACCAATCAAACTGCTTTGTTTATTGCAAATGTGGAATGGAACCAGCTGATCTCTTCCTTCCTATAGTCATATATAAGGGGGCCCATCCATAGTTCCTTTCTGCTAGTTCTTATGTCAAAATGTTTGTGAAAAATAGAACTAAAAGATAATATGAATCTTTCCATAAACTTTTTGAAGACCCATTGTATTATGTCCTTTACATGGAAAATGGACCTGAATCCTTTGAGATCATAAAGAAAGCAGAAAATGCCCTTCCAGCTCTTCTGAGATTCTCCATCCTGATGTAGTGTCTCCAGCCTGCCTGAGCCTGACTGGCTTTTGAGGGCTGAGGCAAAGCCAGATCACTTCATTGAGGAATTGATAGCCTCTTTTTTTTCCTGAGGTCTCTGTGTATCATATATGTAAATGAGTAGGGAGCAGGAAGAAATGCAGAGAAAGGCCACATGAATTGTCAGAGTGGACTTTGTGTGTAGAAAGAAGTTAATCCTGAGGTCTCTGTGTATCATATATGTAAATGAGTAGGGAGCAGGGAGAAATGCAGAGAAAGGCCACATGAATTGTCAGAGTGGACTTTGTGTGTAGAAAGAAGTTAAGGTTAAATCTCTGAAGACTTGGGCATGTGTATATAGTGGCTGAATGTTAAGAGGTGGGTACTTATTGCAGAGACAGTGTTTAGAAGCCTCTTCAGGTCAGAGTTATGTCTTTGGTGATCCTTATTTCTTCTTACAGCCCTTTGTGGAATGCTTTGCAAATTGTCGCTGATCAATATATGTTTCTAACTATCTGCTTTGGTTCTTGATTCGCATGATCACCCAGCCCCCAGGCTCTCTTCTTTTATTCCTCCTTTCTCCTCCATCCACTCTCATCATAGATTGTCCCTCTAATCATCACAGCTTTCAAGTGGATGGCTCAACCCAAACTAAAGTCATTGGCTGCATTTCTTCCTCCCCAGATCTGTAATAGCACTGCCACTTTTCTTTCTAATTAGGCCCTAATTGAAAACTGGTTGCATTTGGACTTTTCTTCTTTTTTGCTTTTTAGTTCCAGTGGTGGAAAAACATTAAGCTGAGGTTTGGGTTTTTCCTCCCCCCTCACCTTCTTTTCTTCTCCTTTTTTAAAAAAAAAATATGGTGGGATTCTTTTGGAAAAGCTGTCCCCAGCCTTTTGGAGCCCCACTCTCACAAACCCCAGCCTTCTAGAAGATCGGGTCTTTTCAAGTGGTTTGCATTGAACACGTCGGAGGCCCCCAATGCCTGTGACAGTTTCTGTTAATTATAGAGGCTCTTTCCCCCTCTCACATTAGTCAAAGGAGTTTTGTGTGTTTTAACAGCGTTTTGCCTTGGCTTGAATAAGACTCTGTTCAGACATTTCCTAGGGCTGGTGAGTCGGCAGCACTCACTGGTACCCGGTAGCAATGTATCCTTATTTGCTTCTCTGGGGGCTTCAGAGATTACAGTGGAGGGATGCTTCCTAGTCTGTGTGAAGTTTAGTTGTTTCTGAATTATGGACATAGTTCTTATACAATCAGAAACTTCTGCAATGTCTGGGCCTCAGATATAAAGTAGATGGACACTTGTGTGTGGCAATGTTCTCCAGGTCTGTGAGTTTCTTCTTTATGCTTTCACTCTGCTCCCAGCCTTATCCAGTTTGTATAAAAGTCTCCTTCTTATCCCTATTGTTGGGCTATGCCAGAGCATTTTCCTGGGACCCTGGCTTCCATTTTCTGTTTCTTAGGCCAGTATAAGCATTACCCCTTGTATGCCTGTGGAATACATATATTGCTGTCATCTTCAGTATTAAAGTGCCTTTCTGTCTTGAAGCCCCCAAGAACGACATTTTGCTTACTTAGGACAAGACATTCTAAATCAGCCCTAGCACAGGATCTGCTTTGGGACTTTTCTGAGAGACCAATCTACCGGTTTGGCTAGGAGAGAGCAAGAGATCACTGAAACAAGTAATATTCAACTGGGAATCCTTAGTGGGGTTGCATTGTGCTGAATTGTGTTGAACTTAGGCAGCCTGAATTTAATCTGGGAGGGGATCAGCAGGGACTCACAGATGGAGCTGTGGGTAGAGAGTCAAGAGACTCCTCATAGGCAAAGTGTCTGTGGACATGTCTCTTCTAATTGCTGAATGATAATCACTTGTCCCATTATCATCCCTATTTTGTAGGTGAGGAAACTGGGGGTGCCTGAGTTTCCCAAGGTAACATAGCAAGTAAGCAGCAGAGCCAAGACTCAAACCCCATCAGTTTAGGTTCATTTGTGGGCTTTTTGTTTGTTTGTAAATCAGAGATTTACTCAGCTTGCTCAAAGCCCTGAATTTCTCCTTAAGAATATTTTGCATTTTTTTTTTTTTCCTTTTTGTCTTTTTTCGTGACTGGTAACAGGATCGCAACCCTCGGTGTCGCGTCCGCACCGCGCTCAACCAGTGAGCGGACCGGTCTCTATATGGGATCCGAACCCTTGGCGGGA
This sequence comes from Galeopterus variegatus, assembly GCF_000696425.1. Lineage (NCBI taxonomy): Eukaryota > Metazoa > Chordata > Mammalia > Dermoptera > Cynocephalidae > Galeopterus > Galeopterus variegatus. Next base: position 205,827 of record NW_007728820.1, read on the forward strand.
GCGCCGCGACGCTCCCAAGCGCCCCACTCTACCGAGTGCGCCACCGGGCCGGCCCAGAATATTTTGCTTTTGAAGATGCTTGTTTTCAAACCCTGCCCCACTTTCCTAACCTAGAAACCTCCCCGTCTGTGCCATTGATTTTATTAGGATGAAAACACTGTGGGAGAAGAATCTAGAAAAGTGATAGACTGAGTTCTGTTTAGGGCTTATGAGACCAGAGAATGAGAGGGGTGAACTTTTTTTGAAGTATTAAATGGATAACAATCTTAATTATGATAACTCTCATTTCCCTTATTCTAGAAGGATGGAATACCTTGAAAATAATATCAGTTCTGGCTATAGCTTAACAGGTTTGGCAAGGAATCTTAAGCTCATACAGGGATGGTCAGCTAGCTCTGCTAGTCTATGGAAGATGGAACTAAGACTATGAAGGGGGAGTCATTTGCTCATGAGAGAAATGGGGGTGGATTGAGGAAAGGAATCTTTTGCATGTTAGAATAGCAAAAGCCTCAGAGGCTCTGAGTGGCAGAGTGGCTGCCACTGAGTGGCTTAACCTGGAAGCTTATCACTTATCTGAAGCCCCTGAAGAGGACAAAGCCTTAGAAAGAGGGTTATGGAGATTAATAATGATTAATTTTAAGATAAGTTCTTGGATCAGAATTCAACAACACTGGTCCCCCACCTGGGATATAATTTCCTCATTTTCCTCCCCTTTCCCATTCCTTTGCTCCTGGGGAGATTGCAGTTTGTTAGCCAGTTTGGAGCATAAAGGTGCACAGTTAACTTGGGTAAAATTGATAATAATAATATTTATATCTGTGTGGTGTTTATGGTTGGCAAAGTGCTTTCATTTACGTTGTCTTTTTTTGGTTCTGATCTTTGTAAATTAGGGCAATGTTTTTGTATTATTATCCTTATTTTGTAGGTGAGGAAACTGGGGGTACCTGAGTTTCCCAAAGTAATATAACAAGTAAGCAGCAGAGCCAAGACTCAAACCCCATCAGTTTAGGTTCATTAGGTTACTTAAATTGGTCACCTGGTCTTCTACCTTATGACTCCTGGTTTGACCAAGGGCCAGGGTTCAAAAGGACAAGCTCTCTAATGTTCTGTCCAATCAGTTTCAATCTCTGTTGTATTTCTCAATCTTTTTAGCAATTTTTTTCATTCTGACACTTTCTTTTTCCTCTCTGTTCCTATTTCTCTGATCCCCCCACTTTCAGACACTACCTTATTTGCTTTCCTCGAAATTCCTCTTTTAAGGCTTTGGGAACTTTGACCTACCAGTAGTAACTACATTGAAGAGAGTGTTTAAAATGTCTCCTGCCCCTCTCATTCATCCCCCACCCCCAAAGTGTGGCCTCGCCCCATCCTGCCATCATGCTGGCCAGGCGTGTGGGGCAGCTGTGGTCAGTCCCATTTATAAAGCTGGTAAATATGGGACCGGTTTCTTTCCCCTCCAAAGGTCAATATTTGTGCAGAGTTTAATTTTAACTTAACAAGCAGTTGTTTTCTGCAGCTGCCCTGGTGTGTTGTGTTGTGTGTGCTTTCCTTTCCCCTTCCTTCCCACTGACTGTGTGTGTCTTTGTGTTTGTGTATGTGTGTGTGTGTGTGTATGTTCACACTGCAGACTTAGTTCTAGTCTTCAGAACCTGCAGCCCAGTGGCTTGGCCAGACTCTGTCTAACAAAGGATATTTGGGGCCAAAGGGAGCTAGATAAAGGGCAGTGAGCTCAACATGTAGGGATAACTAACTTTTTCTAGGGGTCAGGGCACTGAGAACACTGTTTAGTCTTCTGTAATCCTAATGTCATCACCATATCTTCCCCTTGCAGGGGAGTTTCTAGAATGCAGGATTTGAGAGAACTGGTTCCTTCTTTCCAAAGCTGTACCATTCCCCTACTTTGCTTTTTATGGAGAGTTAATCCCTTATCTAAGAAACCTGGTTTCTAATTTTGGCAGCTGCTTCTTGAGTAAGATGAAGGGAATGGATAAGATAAACTGTCTTCCAGCTTTTAATATTCTATGATTTTATAAATAATAGAGCATTGGACTAGGTATCAAGAATAAAGTCTATTTAAATACGAGCTTTAAAATAAATTTTAAAATGATTTTTCCCCTCTGGTTCTCCAGCACATAGGTAAGGGTTATGACTTTCATTCCTTACAGGGATTTTGTGAGGATGGATGAGGTTTTATTTAAAGGAACTTTGAGCTGCTTAAATAAAGAGAAATACTTTAATATTAAGCTCATTTTACCTGTCCATGTCCCCTTTCACCAAGATATTTAAGTTCTTTCTGCTTGTAAGCATGTCCCTGGTATGGTCAATTTAGTCCCACAGGCAGTCAGTCCAGAATCCTCAGAGCCATAGGGTGTGAAGTGGAGGAGGAGCTCTGTGATGAACAGTGGCATATGGGCTTCAGCCACAGCAGCCACCCCCTTACTGTGTCTTGAACATGCTAGATGTGCGCCCCACCCTGGGGCCTCTGTATTTGCTGTTCCCTCTGCTGATAATGCTCTTTCCCCAGATATCTGCAAGGCTCATTCCTTCTCTTCCTTCAGGTCTTTTTTCAGATGCTGCCTTCTAATTGAGGACTTCCTGGCCACCCTATCTAAAATTTCAGCCCTATCTCCATCCCCACCCCACCAGCACTTTCTATCCCTTCCCTGCTCTATTTTTCTCCTTAGCACTTATCGTGACCCAGTATACCATAGGTTCTACTTTTTTTGTTATGTTGTTTTTCTCCCCTGTGAAGGCATGGACTCTCAATGAGGACAGGGATTTTTGTCTGTGTGTTCATTACTGTCGCCTCTAGAACAATGCCTGGCACATACAAGCTCTCAAAATGTATTTGTTGAATACATGGAAGGAAGGAAGGGGAAGGAAGGGAGAAGTAGGCTCCCAAAACTCATGATTCTTCGTAGGGGGTACATACCCCATAGTGAGGGAGGTCAGAATGATTTGGAGACTTTTTCAAACTATTTATACCCTTACCGAAAAAGTTTTGATATGTGCCCCCTCTGCCCCAGGATAGTTAAGAATCATTGCATAATGTCCCACAGTTACTGATGAAAATCTGTGGTATGCCTCGTGTGTGCTGGGTGGAAAAAAAGTTGAGAACCACTGTCCTAGGCAGTCTGACAGGGCCTGTTTCCTCCTGGCCTGTGATTTGTAGGTAGCCCTCATGACTAGGAGGCGATTTGTTGTTTTTCTCTTCTTTCCCACCTTTCCCTTCCTCCTATATACCCCCAACCCATGCCTGCTTTCCCCTCCCCTTTCCTTTATTCTCAGCCAGACGCCCGCCTGCCTCCAGCACACAGAGGCTGCTACATTGTGAGTGGTTATAGTTGGGACACAGAGAGCCCTTGAAGGCAGCAAGCGCTTCTTGTGACATCAGCTCTGTGGCTTTAGGGGGAAGGCTGTGGCTCCAGGTCCCCAAGGGAGGGGGCTGTTTTTCTCTTCTTGATCGTTCACGTTGGTGCCCGTCTGACTTATAAACTTTAATGGCCAGTTTTAAAGGTTACTGCCATGGGGCACCTTTGTTGCCAGTTTTAGTTTTTTAATTTGGAAACTTTTTTCCCCTTGTGGTCTTGGGAGGAAAGATTTGGGACCATTTGGGGCTGGGAATTGGTATTTGTGGGTGATGATGAGATAGCACAGCAGCTTTCTGGTTCTGGCTCCAATAACCAGAATCCCTGGCATGTTACCCCATGGCCCAAATGAACCCCAAAATGAGAAGGAGAAGACTGATATCAGGATGTGTAGTCTTGGGCAACATCAGTCAAGGATATAGAGGGTTGGGAGCTTGTTGTACCGTCTGAGAAGAATGATAGCCATAGTCTGGGCACTGGGACACTGGGGAAGGAAGGAGACATCTCACTCTTATTCTAAGCCTCTTAAGTCTTCCTTCATCTCTGTTCCCAGTCCTCTGTTCTGAATATGTACATCATTGACAGTAGTCAAATTTAATTGGGATGGGAACAAGGGTTCAGATGTAGAATTCATAGTGGAGAATGTGGCCCATTGGTGGTTGCCCCAGTATAGCACACATACAGAACTAACAGTGAAAGCTTCACTGAGTCCTTTTGCCAAGTCTCTTTGCCGTTAACTCTTGTGCCTTAGTAAGAAACTTTTCTCCAATCAGGATAACTTCATAAATCCTCATATGCCAAAAAATGCCCATTGCCCATCTCAATAATCTATATCTCTAAGGGGAAAACAGTATTATAGGATAATGCTCAAATAGTAGCATATTGGAATCAGATGGGATTTTTATAGCACTCTCATAAAACTATCATATTCAGGGCCCCTATCCGAAACTAAGAATGTGGGGGATTTAAAATGTATTTGGTGGGGGCTGAAAAAGAATTTTTAGAAGTTTAATTCTGAGCATGCCTCCTCCCTGGGTACTTTTCTTGTTTGGGACAACTAGAGTAGACATACGAGTACAAATAAATGGATAGGTAATCTAACAAATAGATCCTAAGAAAAGGCAAACATACCAATCCATGGATGCTCAGACACTTACTCAAAGAGATATGCTCGTTACTGAACCCTTGGCTGGTGTCCTTGATAGCCAAAACCCCTATCTCCCCTCTCTAGTATTTGCTGGGGTTGGACTGAATTCAGGATTCAACTTGGATGAACTTAGAGAATTCAGGGGAGGAGCCTGCTATGGAAGGAGGGGACAGCTCAGCTCTCCAAGATATGTAGAGCAAGGGCAGACCCTTCTGGACAGTTTTGACACCTTCCACAAAACGTATAATATAGGGTCTTGGATTCAGATCTCATTCCTGGCTGTTCTTCCTGGGCTGGACAAAGCTGGATTTGCTTCTTGTTCCCTGTGTTGCAGGGCGGGGGAGGAGGTGTGGGGGTTGGCTCTGGGCTGGGCCACAATTAGTGACCTGGAAGCTGGGCTGGGCACCCAGAGGCTATAAATAGCAGTCATGGAGCAGTCGCTGAGAGGACTCAAAGCCCAGCCAGACTAGCCGCGTTTCAAGTGGTCTGGGTGGGATTTTTTTTTTTTTCCCTCTGTTAACCATTTGTACATCTGGTTTCCTCAGTGTTGGTGGGGGCAAAGGAGGAGGGCGGAGTTGTGAGCAGAACCAGAAGTTCGTATGTGGAGTAACTTCTTGGTTAGTTTTGCCATATGTGTATCTTGGTGCTTCTAGGGCCCTTAAGACCGGTAGGACATCTGGGCGTGACAATTGTGACCCTTAGGAGATTAGGTCCCAAAGCAAGGCATGTGGTATGGGAAATACAGAAGTCCTGCAGAGCCCCTGTCACTAATTTAAGGTATGGGTGGGTGTGGGTGTTCCTTAAGAGAGGGATAGAAGTAGGAGTCCCATATGGAGCCACCAAGATTATTTGGGAGTAGTCTGGGGCTTCTTATTTCTCACTGCTCTACGATACAGTCCCTCCATTCCAGCCAAGCCAATCTGCTTACCTTCTTTCTCACAGGCATTGCTATTTCCTGCTTCTCTGCATTTGTTCCTATCATCTGCCTTGGATTCAAAGTCAGAATACTTTGATTTGAACTCTAGTTCTTCCACTTTTTTGATTTGTAACTTGGACATATATTTAAGCTCCCTGGGCTTCTATTTAATTCATCTGTCAAACAAGCAATTTTGATAGACTATACCATAAGGTTCCTTCTAGCTTTTATAACCCATAAATTGGTTTCAATCAATCAATTTCTATTTTCCCTTTTCAGGAAGAAAATTCAGCTCTGCTGGGAAGCTCTCCCTGAGTTATCAATTCAATCTTATCTTCCCTTTACTTCACAGACCATTAGCAGTTATATAAATAGTTTATTCCGTTTTCTCTCGCATATATCATATGTTTCTTTGTAATTATTTTCTTGCTGTTTTTACATTCTTATATTTTGTCTCTTCGTGTAGATTACAAGTTCTTTGAAGCAAGACACCATGTATTCTGTATCTCCATCACTCATAGCACTCACTGTCAGTGCTGTGGGCAACATTGAGGTCCACTCAAACTTACTGTGAGGCATGCAGGTAGACTTGGAGTGGAATGGGAAATAGGAAGAAATTAATATGTTTTCGAGCATACTCTGGTTTGAGAGGTGTCTGTTAGAGCAAAATGGGATTCCAGTTCTACTGCTTTGCTGATTCTTTCCTTTTTCTTCTCTCATCATCTTTTCAAAGTGCTTTTGCTTATGAGTGCAGTCTGAATCAGTGGTTTGGGGGACACTGCTTTAGTAACACGGGGTATGGGGCTATATTTTGCATAATGGTAAAAGGACTTTCTGTTCCAAGCATAGGTTCTTTGTATTAAGTTTCAGTTCTTCTAGCTTCAATAATCCATCTGTTTATAGACGTTTTTTATGCCTGCAGATGAGGATAATAACACTTGTTGATATCTGTGCAAATGTATATGGCATTGTTTTCTCTGAATCCAAGGAGAGCAGTGTCTCTCTTGGTTGGCTTTCCTGTCACAGGGCTTTGATCTTCCATCCCTTGTTTCATCCTTTCTCCTGCTTTGAGCTCGTTGTACCAGGCTAAACAATTCCTCCCCTCTTGGGTGTTTACACTCTCCCAATGTTAGCAGAAGGTTATCGTGTCTAGTCTCAGACGTCACTTAGGCCATCTGCCTAGCTTGAGCCCCTAATCACTCCTTTTTCATCCTTTCCTCCCCCACCCCAAGTCATTTATGTTACTCTTCCTGGAACTCCCTCAAACTTATCTCTACAGTTTTGGTGCCAGAGTACCTGACACTGCACACAGGAACCAGACAAGGTCTCCTTAATCAAGAGAAAGAGACCATTTCTGTATCTTCAAGGTATGATGCCTCCCAGCCCTGGGATTTGAGACAACTTAGTTTTATTGGTATTATTTTTCTTTCAGTTCATTCATGTAATAAACCTTTATTGAGCACCTAGTATATGTTGGCAACTTATTTGACATCAAGAATATAATTCTATTTTATTAAACTTAGCAGACATTTAAGTAATTACTATTTGCAAGGTATTATGTTAGAAGATGGGGGTTCAAGGATAACTGAAACCAGAACCTTGCCCTCAAGGACCTTATAACCCTGTGGCAGAGTCAGACATGTAACTACTGCATTACAATGCAATATAGAGTGAAATGAGAGCAGATGTAGGTCCAAGTAGTGTGCTATGGGAGAAAAGAATAAGCAAGGCTTAATTCTGGCTTTCTGAAGGAGACAGGGTTGTGGCAGCAGGAAGGGATCAGGGAAGACTTTACAGAAGAGAAGAAACTTGAGCTGGACCTTGAAGGATGAGAACCTCCCTAATTAGGGAATAGGAAAAAGGCATATTAGAACAGCATTCATTCTCTATTTCAAGAAATATTTTTTGAAAGAATGGAAAAAGGGCATATTAAGCAAAACAGCATTTATTCCTTTTTTTTTTTTTTTTTTTTTGGTACTTTTTGAGACCGGCCGCACCGCACTCAGCCAGTGAGCGCTGTGAGCGCACCGGTCATCCCTATATAGGATCCGAACCCGCGGCGGGAGCGCTGCTGTGCTCCCAGCGCCGCACTCTCCCAAGTGCGCCACGGGCTCGGCCCTTATTCCTTTTTTAAATAAATATTTTTTGAGTGCCTACTGTGTGTCAGTCACTGCTCTAAAGGCAGTGATATAGCAGTGACCAAAACAAAGTCCTCACTCTCAAACAGCTTACAGTCTAGTGAGTCGTCAAATGAATGTGACATTTTTTTCCTTCTGTTCCATTGCTGTTATGATTTACCATACTTTACTGTACTAAATCCTTTGAACTAAAAAAGTGTCTCTTTCCTGTCTGGGCATTGTCATCTCCTTACTTGGTGCCATCTACATCTTTCTTGATATTTCTTCTTAGCCAGATCTTTGATAAATTGATAAATGAGACTGGATTCTGCACAAACCTTAGACAATAGTGACGATTGATACTTTTGGTGAACACTCCATGTTATTGGAAGATTGTGAGGTATCTTATATTTTAGTGTTGCTTTTATTTCATTTCATACTTTCTAATTCTTTTTTTTTTTTTGTCTTTTTCCGTGTCCGGCAACGGATCGCAACCCTCAGTGTTGCC
>NW_007728820.1:214573-256077 GCF_000696425.1 Galeopterus variegatus
GTGGGAGCGCCGCCGCGCTTCTCAAGCGGCGCACTATCCAGTGTGCCACCGGGCCGGCCCATACTTTCTAATTCTTTGAAAATTGGTAATCTGTATAAGAAATAAATGGTAAATATTAAACTAGAAAATGTGATTAACCAGAATATCTCCTCAATAAAGCAGTGATTAGCACTCAGCTATTTCCTTCAGTTATTGTGCTGATTCTTTGTGCCTAGCTTCTGCCCCAGCTGATGTGTGTTTCTGTTTTACCAATGGTCTCTTCATGGCTTTAGGCCATTTTAATTTGGTCAAGTTAAGCCTTTCTTCCCAAGTCTGCAATTGCCTTTGCCTCAAATCTAAGAGAGGCTGACAGTAGGAATGAATCCAAAATTCCATTCATTTTATATTCACCACATCTGGGTTTCTTTTAGCATCATTTTCCCCCTTGAGAACATTTTCAAGGTTTTCCTAATTTTCTAGTGGGTTTTTTTTGGTGGGGGAGGTAAGGGGGTGCCTTTTGGAAGATTGCTAAGAAGTTTCCAGGGCTGATTATCCTGATTTTGGGGGGGGAGGTAAGGGGGTGCCTTTTGGAAGATTGCTAAGAAGTTTCCAGGGCTGATTATCCTGTCTTGGGTCTATATTTATGTATATCCCCCCTTCTCTACCACCTTCTCTTGTATAGTAAAAATCATTTTCCTTTCCTCTCTTAATCATTTATTGTGTAGGCATCTTATTCTTGAGACCTGAGCTGTGGGTCATACATATCCTCTGTTCTACTTTGTTTCCTAAGGAACCATTGATTCTTCAAAAAGTAGTCTTGATAGATATTGCACTGTCTTGTGAGGGAACACTCTGGGTAGAGAGAGCAGCAACTGAAGTTTTCATGTCTCCTGATTTCACTTCTTTTGAAGTTGTCCATACTGTTTTCATCCACCAGGGGACACTCTGTTTCCCTTAGCTCTTTTGGCTTAGTGGTGGGCGGAAATCTCCCCTTTCCTTTAGTCAGTCTTTATCTGGTACTGGTACCCCCACGTTTGACAATGCAGGCTGTATAGTGCAAAACTTCGATCAGTTCCATTCACATCAGCTAGGATGCTCCTGGAGTCATGCAATGCAGTGGCCCTACCTTTAGTTTAACCAAGGCAATGTCAGTGTTTTTTTTTTTTTAAAACTTAGGCAAAACAGAACCAAAAATACCAAAACCAGAACCAAAAAAATGTTTGAATAAGAACAAATTCTTCCCAACCCTATCATTACATTATTCTACAGATAATATAAATTCTATTAAACAAGCACCTTACAGGGCTAGCCCCAGGGCTCACTCGGGAGAGTGCGGTGCTGATAGCGCCGAGGCCGCGGGTTCAGATCCTATATAGGGATGGCCGGTGTGCTCACTGGCTGAGCATGATGCAGACAACACCATGCTGAGGGTTGCAATCCCCTTTCTGGTCAGGAAAAAAAAAAACAAAACCCAACAACACAAAAAAACAAGCACCTTACATATGTGTGCCTTAAAGTTAGGCAGACCTGGGTTTGAATCCTGACTGTACCACTTACTGGCTATTTGACTGTGGTTGAGCAGGTTACTTAACTTGTCTGAATGGAGGCGCCAAGGTCAGGTGGTCTGAGTTCAAAACGTAGCTCTACTCAGTTACTAGCTGTATGACTTTGAGAAAATTACTTAACAACCTATCTGGCTTCAGTTTCTTTTTGTGGAAAATGGGGATAATGCTTTCTACTCTACAGAGTTGTGGGAGCTCAATGAGATAATATACTTGGGTGTTTTTCAGTCTCTGGCACATTAAAGCATTCAAAGTATTACTTACATGTGTATTGATTATTCTCAGGTTTCTTTCCATTTAGCAAACTATTTAATGAAAATGGAAAACTCTTGGTTCAGTGTTTATACACATAAATAAATTTGAAAACCGTTTTCATTATTCTTAAACTGGCATATCCCCCCATCCCCAACAAAAAAAGAGTTCACATTAAAACAAGAATGAGATCCTCTTCTTTTCCTATCAGTTGGCAAAATTAAGTTTATTATAGCTTTGACAAGAGTATGGGGAATTGGGTACTCTATACAATTTTGTTGGGAAGTTAAATTGGTACATTTATGGCGGGCAATTTTTTGCCAGTGTCAGATATATCTTTTAATCCAGCAGGTAGGAGTGTAATATATATAGAATTATTAACATGCAAAGACATCTGCACAAGCATGTTCAAAGCAGCATTGTTTATAATAGGGAAAACTGGAAACATTTAAATGCCCATCCTTATGGAAATAGGAATAAGTTATTGTGTATCCATACAGTATTATACAATGAGGTCATTAAAAGTAATGAGATAGATTTGTATATACCTTGAAAACATGGTCATGTTATACTGTTAAGGGAAGAAAGCAAGATGCATAAGGATATATGTAATGTGATCTCTTTCAGGGAGGAAAAACCACCTGTGTGTGTATGTTTATACAAGAATAGAAAAAACGTCTGGCAGGGTACATGTCAAATTGTTCACAGTGTTTGCCTCTGAGGAGTGGGTTGGAGGTAGTGAGGAGATCTTTTATTTATATACTTCTATAGTATCTAAATTTTTTTTTTCCTTTTTGTCTTTTTTCGTGTCCGGCAACGAATCGCAACCCTCAGTGTCGCGCCCATACCAGACCGGGACCGGCAACGGGATCACAACCCTCGGTGTTGTGCCCACACCTCGCTCAGCCAGTGAGCGGGAACCGGTCTGTATGTGGGATCCGAACCCTCGGCGGGAGCGCCGCCACACTCCCAAGCGGCGCACTGTAGCAGTGCGCCACCGGGCCGGCCCTATAGTATCTAAATTTAAGTCAGCATTTTTTGTCTGTAATTTTCTAAAAGCCCATAAAGGAAGAAATATAAATGGATGAGTTTAGCCGGTACTAATTCCTTATCTTGATAGAATTCTTTGCTATTTCTTAGCTCAATTGGCTTAGCTTCCTGGACTCACTAGTCCAGGTTCATTTTCTCAACCCTGTCTGGCTTGGTGGGATTCTCAGTCCATCTGGGAATCTGCATTCTAATTCTCTTCCAGTATAAGCACTAGATCAGTTCTCTGGATTCTTGGCCATATTTCATTGCCTCTTTAGAGCTACTGTGTACCTCCTAGATCAGCCTAATTTTTTTTTTTTTTTTGTCTTTTATCTTTTTCTGTGTCCGGCAACGGATCGCAACCCTCAGTGTTGCCCCCGTACCGGACCGGGGACCGGCAACGGGACCGCAACCCTCGGTGTTGCTCCCGCGCCTCGCTCAGCCAGTGAGCGGGAACCGGTCTGCATGTGGGATCCGAACCCTCGGGCGGGAGCGCCGCCGCGCTTCCCAAGCGGCGCACTATCCAGTGCGCCACTGGGCCGGCCCTCAGCCTAATTTTTGATCCTCTAATGAGGAAGGCACTTTCCTAACCAGCCCCAAGAATTCTACTTGGGACGTTAGACCTATCTGCACTAACCTCACATAAGCTTTACCCTTCTTGAAAGTTTTCTTAGCTCTTAGACACTTGAAAACTCTGTTCCTGATAGGTTTATGTCAGTTTGGTTGACTTGATCATATTAAAGTTGGTGAAGCTTAGAAAATTATCCTTTTGTTCTAAATTAGTTGTAGCCTAGGGTTGATAATTGCAGTGTGTTTCCTAGTGGCTTGCCATGTACCTGGCTGATTCTTCCCTTATGTCCACTTTCTTGCCAAAATAACAGATGGCTTCTTTCTCTTATTTTATTTTATTTTATTTTATTTTTAAAAGATGACCAGTAAGGGGACCTTAACCCTTGACTTGGTATTGTCAGCACCACGCTTTCCCAAGTGAGCTAACCGGCTGTCCCTATATAGGGATCCGAACCTGTGGCCTTGGTGTTATCAGCACCACACTCTCCCAAGTGAGCCATGATCTGGCCCTCTTTCTCTTGTTTTAAAGTTGCCTCCACTATACCATGCCTGTCCCCAGTAGACCTCCCACTGGATTCCACCTTCCAGTTTGAGAAATACATCTTGCACTTCTGCATTCTGTCTCCCTTTTCTATCCTTCCCCAATTCCTGAGCCTTCCACTGGGCCTTCTGGGATTATTAACTCATTACCAGCAAAATCTTTATCTTCAGTCTCTTTTCTGAGCATTACTCTCTCTTTCTTGGTCAGAAACCTGGCTTTCCCCTGAAGATGCTTCTTTTTCTGTTGCGCTTTCACATGGTGGCTGTTTATTCTCTCATAGTCTTCTTACCACTGAATATGGAGATGGGATACGTGTCCTCCTTTTTTCTAATTGCTGCTTTCTGACCATTCTCCCCCCACTCCCTGAAAAGCACCGGCTTTGAATCCCATATTATCAGATTTTATCATCCAGTACTCTTCATTGTTATTGTAACGCACTGACTCTGAGTCATTCCCACTCATTTCTTGAGGACTTTAGCTCCTGACTCACTGCCACTTTCTCCAGTACTCCTCTAATTATCTTGACTCCTGCTGTGTCTCATTCACTGACTTCTCTGGACATACTCTAGAGCAGTGGATCTCAGCAGGGGGAGATTTTGCCCCCAGGGAACATTTGGCAATGTCTGGAGACATTTTTGGTTTTCATAACTTGAGAGGTTCAACATCTAGTGTACTGAGTAGAGTCCAGGAATACTGCCCAAGATCCTCTAGTACATAGGACAGCCCCCCCCCAAAAAAAACACACAAAGACTTGTCCAGCCCAAATGTCAGTAGTGCCACTGTTGAGAAACCGTGCTCCGGAGTCTACTCTAGACCTTGTCATCACCAATAATTGCAACATCTCTATAATCTCAATTTTGTACATCCTACTTTCTGACCACTTCCTCCTCCTATCTTTCTAGCTCTCTTTCTCTACCTTGACTCAACATTCCTTTAATCCCACAGATAGCTCCAGTCCATTGATCTTACCATCCTTTTCATTGTCCTGACTCCTTTGATGTCCTGCCTCCCTTCCTTACCCAGATTCTGTGGTCAATCATTATAGTCACTCCCTTGCATGTACTCTTGATTTTTTATTCTATTGCCTATCTCTTGTGTTTTATACAGGTAAACTCAACTTTCCTACCTCCTCCATACCTGCAAATGCAGCCAAATACAGTCAGAAAGAAAACAAAACATACAACCATGCTGACTAGTTTCAATTTAAATTCTTCTTCTTCTTCTTCTTCTTCTTCTTTTTTTTTTTTTTTTTTTTTTTTTTTGGTGGCTGACCAGTATAGGGATCCAAACCCTTGACCTTGGTGTTATAACACTGCACTCTAACCAGCTAAGCTAACCAGCCCGCCCTTGAATTTAGTTTTTTGACTGTGACTCTCGAATACATCCTTAATGCTGCCAGGCGATCATATTATATTTTGCTAATCCATTCACTCTCCCTTCATTCTAGATGACTATTTCACACCTACTTCTCTTTCCTCAGTCTCCCATCACCTTGGCCTTGATTTCTATTTTGCCAGACAAAGAAAAAGAATAATCAGTCAGAAATAAACTTCCACAGACTTAAACACTACTAGTAAGTTCTACTTTCTTCTAGTTCCCTTAGATACTGCCTTTCTACCTCTTTACATAGATGAATTAGCCATATCCCTGTCTAAAGGCTGTCCCTCCATTTGTGCATTAGATTCCATCTCAACTATTAAGAAAGTGGCTCCAGTAATTCTCCTCTCCTTAACTTTTTGTTTTCTATGTGTTTATCATGTTAGCATACAAATGTGCTATTATTTTTCCATCTTAAAAATTCCTTTTTTGGGCCGGCCCGGTGGTGCACTGGAGAGTGCGCCACTTGGGAGCGCGGCGGCACTCCTGCCGAGGGTTCGGATCCCATGTGGAGACCGGTTCCCGCTCACTGGCTGAGCGCGGTGCGGGCGCAACACCGAGGGTTGCGAGCCTGTTGCCGGTCCCCGGTACGGGCGCGACACCGAGGGTTGCGATCCCCTTACTGGTCAGTAAAAAAGACAAAAAGGAAAAAAAAATTCCTTTTTTGATGCCCAACTCTGCCCACCAGTTGCCACCCACTTCTTTGCCCCTCTTTGCTGCAAAACTTCTTACAAGAGTTATCTATTTTCACTGTGTTCTCTTCCAGTTCTCTCTTAAAACCATGTCAGTGGGTTTTTTCTTTCTTTTTCTTTTTTTGCTCTCATCACTCCATTGAAATTGCTCTTGAAAATGTCACTACTGGGCCGGCCCGGTGGTGCACTGGAGAGTGCGCCACTTGGGAGCGCGGCGGCACTCCTGCCGAGGGTTCGGATCCCATGTGGAGACCGGTTCCCGCTCACTGGCTGAGCGCGGAGTGGGCGCAACACCGAGGGTTGCGATCCCGTTACCGGTCAGTAAAAAAAAAGACAAAAAGGAAAAAAAAAAAAAAAAGAAAATGTCACTACTGACTTTCTCATTGCAAAATCCAATAAATAGTTCTCATTTGTCATCTTATTTGGTCTACAAGCAGCATTTGATACAGTTGGTCACCCAGTCCTTCCTGACACACTTTCTTCTTTTGACTTCCAGAGCTATGCTCATTCCTGGCTTTATGTTCTGCTCCATCAGTTACCTCTTCACAGTCTTCTTTGCTGATTCCTTCTTTTCTGTACCGCCTCCAGGGCTCAGTCCTTGGCTGCTCTCTTCTGTTCTCTACTTACATTTGCTCTGTTGGTGATCTCCCTCAGTCTCATGGCTTTAAATACCATTTTTATGTCTATATCTGTAGCCCAATTCTGTCTCCTAAACCCCAGACTTGTGTATCCAACTGCTTGTTTAACGTTTCCACTTGGATGTCTAATAGACAAGTCAGACTCAACATATTCATAGCTAACTCCTGTTTTCTTCCCTCTCCCACTCCTGCCCCCCAAGCCTGCTCCTACCATGACCTTCTCCTCAGTGGATGGTAACTCCATTCTTCCACTTGCTCAGATTAAAAATCTTAGAATCATGTTTGACTTTTGTCTTTCTCTCATACCCGACATCCAACCTATCAGGAAATTCTGTTGGCTCTTCTTTCAAAATAGTTATAGAGCCTACCTCTGCTTGTAACACCTTGATCTGAGCCACCATCATGTATTGCTTAGACAACCTCAGTATCCTCCTAACTGGTTTCTGGGCTTCCAACCTTGCTCTCCTATAGTTCTTCTCAACCTGGAAGCTGACAATCCTTTAAAGTTCTAAGTCAGTTCATGCCATTTGTTTGCTCAAAACATTTTAATGGATTCCATTTTACTCCAAGTAAAAGCAGTCCTTACAGTGACATACAAGGCCCTATATTACCCATCCCCCCAACCTCTCTGACCTCGTCTCCTACAATCTTTTTCTTCCTCACTTTGCTCTAGCCACATTGGCCATATTATTCTTTTAATATGCTGGGCACACTCCTCCTGCCTTAGGCCTTTGAACTAGTTAGTTCCTCTGCTTCCAACACTTATCCTCCAGATATCCTTAGGCTAGCTCCCTCACCTCCTTCAAATTTGGCTCAAAGTCATCTCATCAAAGCCTACCCTGTTTAAAATTGCAACCCACCCTTCTGTCCCTACATTCCCAATCTCTTACCCTACTCGTATTTTTCTTTTTTCCCATGGCATTTAGCATCCCTTAACATACTATTTAATATTGATATCCTTCCACCACTAAAATGTAAGCTTCACAAGGGCAGGGAACTTTGTATGTTTGTTCACTTTCATGTCTCAGTAGCCAAGAACAGTACCTGGAACATAGTAGGCTCTCCGTAAATATCTGTTGAATTAATACTCTTCTAGTTTTAGGCATGATTACAGAGCACAGATGACTGAAAACTTGAAACTGTCTCTTAGCTCTCTGATTGCATTTATAATAGTGCCCATATCCCTCCCCTCTCAACTATATCCAGGCTATTAAGAATTTGATTAAGAAATCCCTACTATAGATGGTGCTATCCCCATTGGCCTTTAACTTTTATCCCTATCGTAACGGTTTTTCTTGAACCAGGTCAGGCCTAGGTACAAAGAGTAGGCAGAGGCTAAGGAGTATTAAACTAAATTTTAGATTGTATGGGGACTGAGGTAGGGAGGAGACAGTTATTAAGTGGCCATTAGGTGTAAAGCATTGTACTACAGGTTCTGTATCCTTTGTCCAAAAATACTTGGGACCAGATGTGCTTCAGATTTTGGATTTTTTTCAAATTTTGAAATATTTGTGCTATACTTACCGGTTGGGCATCCCTAATCTGAAAATCTGAAATCCGAAATACTCCAATAAGTGTTTCCCTTGAGTGTCATGTCAATGCTCAAAATGTTTCTGATTTTAGAGCATTTCAGATTTTGGATTTGGAATGCTCAGCTGTATGTCATCTAGAAACACATGCTAAAATCTGGTGGTGAGATCTTTTAACAATCAGGACTACTGGTAACCAAATAATTGATCATCTCTCAGTAAAAGATGTACCCCTCAAAACTGGAGAGCTGGCATGTCTGGCTAGAACTCTACACACTGCATTGGTTTCTTTTTATCATGGTAGGATTTTATTTCCATTCTCTTCCCTGCTTTATTCTCCTATAGATCTTACAAAAGCCTCTTCGGTAGTGAGGCTCAATGGACGCGGAAAAGGAAGAAAGCTGATTTGGCCAAGATTTTCCTTAGCCTTTCTTCCATATCCACTGTCCACTTTCTCTTTCTAGGAGGGGACTGATGTAGTCTCTCACATCCCTTGGTCGGCCTTTTCTTTAGATCTTCCCTTAGGTGCTCTTGTGCTCTAGCTAGTGGCCTTTGGGGTGGGGGTGGGGGGGTTGTTATTCCCTGGGGTGGGAATCAGAGGAAATAAAATTCCTCTCTTGCTCTCTTCCTCTGTTTTGGTGGGTTGGAGAGCCAAGGCCTTGACAGATAATGTTTTATTATCAGCAGGTGTTCAAGATGCCCTGTAACCAGAGCCTAGATCTGGTCCTTCCTTCATCCCCTCACCTGGAGATGAACCCTAGAATAGCTGTTCATTGCCTAGGGTCAGTCTGGTGTCAGGGCTGCCTGTTCTTGCCTCCTAAGTGAGCCTGAGGATAGGGGGTTAGCAAACTCAGTGGGAATCTTACACCCACAAGCTTATGGCTTCTTGCAAGGAAGTGGAGAGTTTATCAGTTAGGAAATGCTAAATTAAGTAACCAGGGCATTCACTCCTCCTCAGTGAAACCTAGATCCAAAAGAATGTGAGATGTACTATACCTAGAAATGATCTGGGCATTTTAGAGTACCTGGACTGCAGCCAGAAGCAAGGGCAAAGGATGCAGTAATTCTGAACTGAGGAACTAGAAATCTCAGGAAGTAGCTCTTAGCGTCAATCCTGATCACGTCCATTTAGGAAAATTTCCTCCTTTTCAGGCCTGCCTTGACTCTTCTGCAAATGCGCACTTCTCTTTTTCTCTAGCTCCCTTCTCCCAGCACCTACCTACTACTCCCCAGTAGTACCACTGCCTGTTCTGAGTCAAGGTCTGAATTGAGGTATATCTTTTAACCTCCACTTTTTTCCCCCCTACACTCCATCTTTTTCTGAGATCTCTCTAATGCTTAGTTAGACCTGCTTAATTTTCTGTGGGCACTAGATTTTAGAGGCATCACTGAACAATTTTAGGTCAGATCCCTCCATCACCACCCTAGCCATGGTTTAGGCAGGTACTCTGTTGAGAATGAGTATTTTGAGTTAAATTGGTGTTAGATAACTTCAGGCCTAGCACTTGGCCTTCTATCTCTTCAGCTTCCTAATCTGCAACTGCCAGTCTTCTTGATTTTCTGGAAAGTGACTTTGTACCCAGATTTTCTTTTTGCTCAGAATCCTCTGAATCCTTGCCCATTTTTAAACTTGGAATCCAGTGGGACTGGACACTAGTACAAATCTGGAAAGTGTGTCCCTCAACAGACTTTCCATGCTTGGACTTTGGTAGTCATTGCTGATGTTGTGTTAAATAATTTTCAGTTTTTCATTTGGATGTTTGATTTGACTTGGTTTTCACTATGTCTTTTAAAATATTTTTTACTATAAAATACTTAACACATACAAAAGAAAATATATGACATATATAAGGTATAAAGAATAATGAAATAAACACCATATACCCACCACTGACTGCATTTTTAAACATTTATTAACAGTCATATTCAGTCTCTTGTGCCCTAACTTTTCCTTTCCTGTTTGCCCTTGGTGGGGTTAAAAACAGTGGGAAGAGCAGCTGGAGAAGCCTTGAGGGTCATTCTATTCCCTTCTCCACAGAAGGGGCCCCAGGTCTGTATCTGTCCAGTGGGAGTTTAGGTATTGACCGTCTTGTGTTACTTTTGTAACAAGAAAGCTGTTCAGGGCACAGTTTATACTCCTCTGTTTTCATCCCATCAGTGAAATAGAAAATCTATTTAAGACGCATATCCCAAGAGGACCTCTGACAGCTTTGGTTTCTTCCTCTGGTCATTTATATTTAACTCTTGCCATTGCCTTCCCTAACCCTGACAATCTACAGTGATTCAGATAGTACTGTGACTTCTTCATTGACTGTTCATCTCACTCCATTTTGTCTGGTTCATATGAGTTCAATATCTATCCATAGATAAACTGCCCAGCCTGCCAGGTATAGCCACATAGAGAAGAAAGGCAGCTTTCCCTCCTCCTCTGACGTATTTGACATTATTAGTATCTTGTACAGCAGGTTCATTGGAAATCAGCAGCTACAGGCTTTAGACAATTGAGAATATACATACTCTGAAATATTAAGGAATTTATAATCTGATAGGATGTTTATACAAATATACATAGTATATTATAAATATGTTTCAATGAGCACAATTGTTTAAAATATTATTTCAGCAATTAATTGTAAGGAAGAAAATAACCTTGATTAGCTTAAGTAAAAAGGAGATCTACTGAAAAGGCACAGCGAGATGTCTTAGTATTATACGTAATTTTAGGAAATCGACCCATGCCTCACAGGAACTAGAAAGGCAACTTCTTTCTCTGGGATCTCAAGGTCTCTTATCTCTGCCCTTCACAGCCAGTTTGTTTCTACTTGGACAAATCATTGACTGACATGTAGCTTTGGCTTGCCTTGTTGCTAACTCTGAACTGGCTCTACGTGGTCTTTCTTTTTTTTTTCGTTTTTGTGACCGGTAAGGGGATCGGAACCCTTGGTTTGGTGTCGTCCACACCACGCTCAGCCAGTGAGCGCACCAGCCATCCCTATATAGGATCCGAACCTGCGGCCTCGGCGCTCCCAGCGCCGCACTCTCCCGAGTGAGCCACGGGTTCGGCCCTCGACGTGGTCTTTCTAATCAAGCCTCCACTGTTAGCCAAGGAGAATCTTTACTTTAGGGGGTTTTGCCCTGGGGCTCATAGATCTCTTGGGATTTCATGCTTAGCATTCAGGGTTTCATGAATTGAATTGGGGGGTAGTTACATCTTTATTTTCATTAATCTGTAACTTAAAGTTAGCATTTCCTCTAAATATAAATGTAAGTTAAAAGCTACTGTGTATTAGTAGGATCGGTGACTTTGTCACCAGTAGAAATCACAGATATTTTCATATCATTTTATACTTGCTACAGATATCTTGAAATGTAGTTTACACTCATTACTACTTGAAATCATGTTAGTTTTTAAATGCACCACTAGATCTTGTAATTTAGTGTTTATAAAGAAGCACATATAATATTACAAATTTGTTTTTAATATTTGAGTAACAGCATTTCAATTAATCGATTTCGTTTGTAATTCTATGTGTTTTATTTTATGCATTTAAAAAGAGTCCCCAGACTTCCAGAAGAGTCCATGGCACACACAAAGAAAGGTTAAGCATCTATGCTCTGTGGCTTTTGGCACATATCTGATTGAGAGAATTCACTTTGATCAGATGTCTACCCTTGATCTAATTAGCTGAGACCAGGACATCAGCCTCACATAGTACAGATTTGCTCCCCTTCATATTGCCCTTTCAAGGTGGGGTAGGGCTATGGGCAAATAGGACATTGATCTAATTAGCTGAGACCAGGACATCAGCCTCACATAGTACAGATTTGCTCCCCTTCATGTTGCCCTTTCAAGGTGGGGTAGGGCTATGGGCAAATAGGACGTATTTCTGAAGAAGGAAGTGAGACTAAGCTGGCCACCTTAGTTCACTTTGTAGTCATTTCTATTTGATATAGAGAGCACGTTTCTTCCATAGTCACATTTTACCATCCATTTGGAAAATATGTGCTATTGGTCATCAAAGAAACCAGGTAATAGAGTATGGATAGGTCAATATGAGTCCAGAGTGAACCCTACTGATGGTACTAAGTAGCATCATATTAGTATGGTAAGAAAACACAGTTAGGGATTAGAATAGCAAAGTTTTGAGATTGAACGAAAACATACATATTTTCCCCCAGGATCTTTGGATCCTAGAAGAGCTACTACACTTCTACACCCATTTCGTCCAAATTATATGTTGTTTCATGATAAATCTGTCATGGATAGGCTCAGAATATTTATCTAGAAGATGCAAAGTCCTTACACTGGGAGAACAACACACTATTAAACATGTGATGCTCAAAGAGAGGCGAGGGAGATTAATGCTGAGGACATAAATTCTTCTAACCTGGAGATGAGTTAGGAATTTGATTTCCTAAAAATCTGATTTTTCTGCGACAATCTCATACAGATTTAGCAGCAAAATATCATTCCCCACATGATTCTGTTTCTCCTAGCCAGCTTTCCTACAGTTGTATCATTAATTCTGATAGATCCTTAGGAGCAGTAATTTGGACTAGGACTGTTGGTTGGCTGGTTCCTGTGGATTTCCATTCTACTTTCAACTCAATATTCTGTTCTGATTTGTTGGATGTACCATTACTCAAGCCCTACCCTCCAGATCCACTCCAATGGCATTGCTTCTGTTCATTCCTAGTACAGGTTAAGAGGAGGGAATTAGGGGGCAGGGTTAGAAAATCCCTGACAGGAATGAAAAGTCCTCTCTGCTTTCTCCTCTTCTCTCAAAGCAGACTGTGCATAGACCTGTATCATAGAACTGGACATATCTTGCTGAATCAAGATTCACTTATTCACAATCATTCACTTATTTCTTTGTAACCTAGAACAATCTGGCTCAGAGAAGGTACCAAGTAAGTGATTCTTGAGTGAATAAATGTACTTGTTTCTGTGGCGTGACACTTTGTCCTTGATTCTGTTTTTAGGACATTGTCTCCTACTGTTAAGCAAGTATTTATTCATTAATTTTACACACACACATTCATACATACACATTCATACATACACATACCCTTGTTCATTTAATAAAGAATTTCAAGCAGCTTTTTCAATAATCCTTTCAATTTTATTATCTCCCAGTCCTGGAAAACAGTGTTTCCTTGGCCTATCCCCAGAGAGTTTGCAGCAGAATATATTTATTAAAGTCTAATTCAGCATCCCTAGACCTCAGGCTAGCTTAGTAGAAAGCAACCTTTAGGTTGATACCAGACTCAATGATAGAGAAGCTCACACGATGGGAATCAGCCAGCTGAAAATCTCAGGGCATTGAATTTGGAAGGTGCTGAGGGCTCAGCACTTCCAGGTTCAGTTATTTCATTTCTGCAAGACTTAGGGAGACTCTTACCTTCCTACTCCCAACCCCTGCCCTACCCTCTGCACCAGCCAATATGTCCCTTGCCTGATACCGACCATGATTGCTCTTAGAATGGTGATATAAATAGCTTCATAAGAAAATAATGTGCAAAATGGCTCTGAGGTTGTGCTGTTTGCCCCATCTTAAACTCCACTGGGCTGTGAGCATTGGCTTCTAGGACTGCAGAAGGAAGAACTGAGAAGTCTCTAGAGTTCTAGCTTCTTGCTTTTTGGACTCAGTGACAGATTGGCAGCCAAGGGCACACATCTGACTGAGTTAGTCAGGACAGGGTCCTCAGCCAGGATTGCAATAAACTCCCATCCCAAAGCTTTTCCACAAAAATAGACTGTAAGCTCCATGAAGGCAGTGGCCACATATCTACAGCCAAATTGAATTCCTAGCACATACTTTGGTGCCTGGCACACAGTATATATTTGCTGGATAATAATCCCTGAACTTTAGGAGCTTGCAACCTAATGGGGAAGATAGGAAATGAGTAAACAAATAGATAATAGAAAATTATAACTGTTGTTTTAAGGGAAAAGAATAGAATGCTGTAAGAGCAAATACTTTAGATGATATTGATATAGGAGGTGCTCAGTTTCCCTGGGCTTGGGTTACAGGACAAGCCTCTGGGTAAGAAGCAGTTCCCCAAGGTTTCAGGCCCCTCCTTTTGGCTCTCCCCTAGAGGAAAGTTACTGTTGCCAGTTGGACCTATTTTCAGCACCAACATGGGGAAAATGAGGCCACAAGGGGCTGGCTTGTGCAAATCAAGTGGCTGGACATGCTCAGTAGAGAAGGGTTATGTAACCCTGGTGGTTGAATGATCTTCCACTAGAGGTGCTAGAGAGCACAGAATATTCTTGAATATGCCTGGTGCATGTGATAGGTCTGACCAATGAACATGCTCCAGGAAGAGACCAAATGAGCATGTGCAAAACTAAATGTTACATAACTGGGAACCACCCCCTTAATTGAATATTCATTAGATAGAGAACTATAAAAGCCAAATCCCAGCAGAAGGCAGGGTTGTTGCTCACTCTCCTGGAGGCAACCTGCAGTTTGCTGGCTGAGGTGTGTATACTTTACCTTGTATCAAACTTACTTTCAGCAGCCTCTGCTCACTCTCTTGAGCCAGCCTGCATTCTGTACTGAGCTTTAAGGTTTGTATTTCTCATTTTTATGTTAAACTTGAGGTGGGCCCTGCTCAGTCTCTGGAGTTATGATGCTCTTGCTCTGGAAATCTGTATCTGTTATTCACTATATTAAACTTGTTCTCACTTTCTAATGTGACTCTGCCCTTGAATTCTTTCCTGTGGCAGAGTCAAGAACCTGGTAAGAGGACAGGGTGGGTTGAGGCCGATTATGGGGCCTCCCGGACCCTACCTCCAACATCAATATGGTCAGGGGTCTAGAAAAAGTGACATTTAAACTGAGACCTGAAAGATGAGAAGAAAGCAGTCACTTGAAGAGTAGGGGAGACAGATGTATGGGAGATGCCTGTAAGCCCCTGACCAGCTAGTAGTAATGCTGAGGAGGAAATCTACCTGCCTATTTATCTAGATCTTTGTAGGCTATTTGTTGAAAAAGAAGGGTCTACTGTTGATTCATGGTGAGTCTGTTTACTGCTGCCCCCAACCCACATCGTTCTTTACATATCCAGCTTTGTTTTATAATGCCTTAGACCTAGTGCTATTGACTGGGAATCAAAGGCTCCAGTGTGTGGCTGGCCATGAAGAATAAATACTTGTTTATATGTCTAGCTCCCCAAGCAGACTATGAGCTCCTTGAGGGCAGTGAACCATGTCTTATCCTTAGGACACAGCATACTACCTGGTATACTCCAAAATTGTATGCAATGATTGAATTAATAATAACAGTTAATATTTATTGAGCATTTCCTATGTGCCAGGCACTAATAGTGAGCACTTTACATGCATATTGCCATTTAATTCTCATAATAACTCTATTATTCCCATTACACAGTTGGAGAAACTAAGGCTTAGAAAGATGAAGTAATGGACCTGGGATTTGAGTGTAAGCAATTTAATTACAGAGCCCACACTGTTTTACTGAAAGAAAGTGCTTCTCCTGGTTGCCTTCAAGTAGCTGAGATTGCTTGTAATTCTCAAGGGAACAGAATTAATCTGTTACGTACATTATCTTATTTAATAATCCTCGCAACAACCCTCATTGATAGGAATTATTTTACTCATTTTATAGTGAGAAAATTGAGGCTCGAAGAAATTAAGTCATTCTGCCAAGATCGTAAAACAAATATGTTAGTGATGGACTTATTTTCAAAACTAGGTCTGTCTGACTCTAGATCCTGTGGTCTTTCATCATTCCATGCTAACTGCAGTCACTCACTCACTGGGCAGGTATCTGCTCCATTGACTGTGTTAAAGTCCTTTGAAAGTGGTCTAGGACCGTGGAGAGCCCGATAGTCTATTCCTAAAAGAGGAAACAGAGTAGAAAATAGGCAAAGGAGAATGGGAAAGTAGAGACTTTATCTTTTTTCTTCTCCTTTAAAAAAATTGAGCTATAATCCACATACTATGAAATTTACTGAAAAATGTACACCAAAAGTATACAATTCAGGGGTCTTAGTGTATTCACCGGGTTGTTCAACCATAACCACTGTTTAATTCCAGAACATTTTTATTACCCCAAAAAGAAACCATGTACCTATTTGTAATCATTCTCCATTCATCCCTTCCCCCAGTCCCTGGAAATCACTAATCTACTTTCTCTCTCCATGAATTTGCCTATTCGGTATATTTCATGCAAATCGAGTCATACAATATGTGGTGTTTTGTGTCTGGCTTCTTTTAAACATTATGTTTTCAAGGTTCATTTATCAAAGCAAGTATCAATACTTCATTTCTTTTTATGGCAGAACAAAATGCCATCGTATGGATATACCACATTTTGTTTATCCATTCATCTGTTGATGGACATTTGAATTGTCTCCACTTTTTGGCTATTATGAATAATGCTGCTATGAATATTATATATATTTTTGTGTGAATTTATGTTTTCATTTTTCTTGAGTAAATCTACCTAGGAGTAGACTTGCTGGGTCGTATAGTAACTCTTGTTTTTAATTGTTTGAAGAACTGCTTAACTGTTTTCCATAGTGATTTATCTTTTATTAATAAACTTTAAAAATCAAAGTATAAGATATATATAGAAAAGTACCCATATCATAAATGTACAGCTGGAAGACTTATTACAAAATGAACATAGCTGTGTAACCAGCACCCCAAGCAAGAACTAGAAAATTTCCAGTACTCTCAAGTACCCTCTGTTCCTTCCTGGTACCTACTACCACCAAAGGACGACTACTGCCTTGAATTCTAATATGATCATTAATTTTGCTTGTTTTTGAACTTCATATAAATGAATTATCTGGTATACACTCTTTTGTGTCTGACTTCTTTCATTCAACAGTATATTTATGAAATTCATCCATGTTGCTGCATGTTGCGGTATTTTGTTAATTTTCATTTCTGTATATTTCACTGTAAAGCTTTACTACAACTTATCCATTTGTGTTGGATATATACATAGAAGTGGAATGGCTAGGTCATAGGTATGGTATGTTTAGATTTAGTAGATAGTGCCAAAGTTTTCCCAAAGTGACTATATTGATTTATACTCACACAAGCAGTATATCATAGTTCTGGTTATGCCACATCTTTGCCAATATTTGATATTGATCCTTTTAGCCATCATGGTGACTGTAGCGATATGTTATTGTGGTTTTACTTCCCCTGGTGACTAATGAAGTTCTGTACATTTTCATGCAATTATTGCTCACTTAGATATGACTAAGCCTTTTGTCCATTTTCTGTTGGGCTGTCTTTTTCTTACTGATTTTTAAGAGTTTTTCGTATGTTTTGGAAATGAGTCCTTTGCTTGTTATATGTATTGCAAATATTTTCTCCCATACTATAGCTTGCTTTTTTGCTCTCTTAATTGTGTCTTTCGATGAACAGAAGTTCCTAATTTTAATGTAGTCCAATTTAGCAATCTTTTACTTTATGATTTGTGTCCTATTAAGAAATCTTTACCTACCCAAGGTGGTGAAGATCAGGCCCTTATCGCAAGTGTGCGCGTATGTATGGGAAAGTGATGTGTCACCCTGTAGAGTGAGATTTCTCAGGGCGGAGACGACACTGTGTCACTCCACAGAGAGCAGGTAGCAGGCTGGGTGGGGGTAGGGAGCCCATGAAAAACCAGCCACCATGGGCTGTGTTCCCAGCTGTCAGGCATATAATCTGGAGTGAAAGAGAATCCCTTTGGTGGTAGAGGTCCTACAGAGAATACTACCGGGTCCTGTAAATCACCTCTGTGTCCTACAGATCCAGCTGACTGTCCTCTCTTCTCCACTAAAACAAGAAAAAAATGTACTCTGCCCTCTGGCACGGTGCTAGTGGTACAGGGCAAGGATCAAGAGCTTTCAGAGTCAGAGTAACTCCCTTATTGCTGTGGTTTTCTTTTTGTTATTAAACCTGATGCTTTCTTCTTTCTGATTTCTACCACTTGTTTCATTTCCATATTGAAGTGGCTGAATTTGAGAGAGGTGCTGAACTAATGTTCAGACTGGTTGTCCCCCTGCTAGACTGGTCGGAGCCCCCTCCCTGAGCCAGAGCTGACAGGAGCTGCTTGTTCTTCCTGGAGAAGGAGTGGGAGCAGAGAAAAGAAGGAATGAGAGTTGCTGCTGCACTTTCTGAGGGGCTCTGAGGATTCGTCCCCCCCAGGAAACCACTTTCGTCCCCCGAGCCCCTTTGCTGCTTGTTAGTTGCTCTCCAGACTAGAAAGCCATGGTTTGTGCTGGGGCTGGGTGGGGCTCTGGGGACAGTTTAGGCTCTGGCCCTCCAAAGGGGAGGGGGTGGTTATGGAGCAAGCAGAGGGTCACAGCTCAGTCTGTACCATTTGCTTGTCACCTTGAGAAGTTCCACCTTGTCTAGCAAAACCTCCTTTCAGAGGCAGCCACCACAAAGGGCTCTTATGAGAGCAGCTACCCCTGCCCCCACCTCCACTTCCACTCCCTTTACCATTATTTTTCTTTTGGGGCAGAGCTGAGGGGCCTTCCTGCTATGCCTCTGAGGGGCTGTACTTATTTTAAAAGGAGATTCAGAGTCTAGAGCCTCCCCATGCCAGAGATTCATTTTTCTGATTTTCCAGTACACTTGGAGGACACTCAAGGGGTTAAGTAAGGCTTTCCTTCTCTAGAGGACATTTTATCTTTTTCCACTATCAGCCTCTTGAGCTATTTGGAGATTTAAGAAAGGAGATGAGAGCTAGCTTTTAAGCACTAGACCTCAGAACAGGGACCAACCTCCTTACGGGGGTAGGGGGTAGGAGGGAGGAACGGATATGTCATTGGGTGATTCTAAGAGGCATTATGTGTGGTGGTTCAAATGTAGGTTCTAGAGTTCAGCTTCCCCACTCTGCTGTGAACTTGGTCAAGTTACTTAACCTCTTTGAGCCTTTGTTTTCTCATATATGAGATGAGAATGACTTTAGTGCCTAGCTGATAGGGTTACTGTGGGTAATTGAGATAATGTATTAAAGTACTTAGCCTTAGTACCTAGCACATAGAAAGCATTTTAAAAAGTTAGTTAATTTTACTAATATTATTCAAACTTTCTGTTTGGACCTCCCTTTGTTATCTTTTTTCCCATCTCCCTCCTCTTCTGAATGCAGTCTAGGAAGCTAGCTAGGCCTCAAGCTGAACCAGAAAAATCTGAATAATGAAAATAGTACCTGACTTTGTCTCATACTGTTTGAACTCTGCACCTATCTTAACTCCATTGTATTTCCAGCATCAAGAGAGAGAGTGAGGCAGCGAAATTATCCCATTTTGAAGGGAGGCCACAAAGAAAGTTCTTTAGGAATGTGACTGTATTGCATATGTGCACACTTGCATGTGAGTGTATGCATGCATCCGTTCTCCCACCTTCTTTTGAAAGGGGGAAGGAGGGGGGGCTATAATTTGATTAATTTACAAGGTCCCTAAATACAAAATTAAACCCAGGCCTCTCTGAATTCTTTTTCCTTGTCCAAGTATTGAGTGGATGCTCAGGAGCCCGAGGCTAATCTATAGCCTGGTGAGGTCAACAGCATGGGGCAGGATGGTCAGGGAGGGCCTTGTCACAGGCACAGACACAAACAAAGCTAAATCAGACCAAACACAGGAGCAGTGTCAGCTGTCTTGTCGAGTTCACACACAGACCTTCAAGGGCAGCATGCCTTGTGTATTTCGGGTACTGTGTTCTCTCTCAGATCACCAAGGTTTTTGATCAGTGAACTGATGAGGGGTATTCTGTGAGGGATAAAACAGAGGGACCTCTCAGCATTGGATCTTCCCTGAAACTCAGAAGCAGCTCATCCAGGTGAACGGCTGTGGAAAATTCAAAGTGAGGAGAAAGGAGACTGAAATGGTCATCTTTTAAAAATCTGTACATCAGCACCATATCTCCTTTCTCTCTTCTGTTAATGTTTTGTTTTGTTTTTTCTCTTAGACTCTGAGGAAACTGAGATTAATCCCATCAAAAACTATTTGACTGTTGACTATTTGGATGATGTATCTGCAGGTCATGTTTATATGTTTTTCAAATAGCCCTTTTTGAGTCTATATTACTTAAAAATGGAAATGGCATACAGACCCTTTTGCACAAGCCACATTAGGAAGCAGGAAATGGTGGTGAGGAAGGGTTCTTGGTTGAAACACTGTTGGGTAAATTGGGCTATGCTATACAGAATACTTTTGCTAAAATTTTGTGGGAAGCAAGCTGTGCTTTGTGTGCTTCTGGAAGAGTAGTAGATTCACTCTCCAATGTTATACCTCTCCTTCCTCCCCCCACCCCCAAGTAGACAGTGAAGAGAATGAAGGTGAAACCTTGGCCTATTGGGTAGGTCCTAAAGAAATGGAGGAATAAAGGAGATCTTTGAGAAGCAACAAGAGCTGTTTTGAGGAGGTAAAGAGACGTAATGCGTACTGAGCAGGCACCCTTTACAAATACTACCCTTCCATCAGTCTAATTCTACCCTTCCATCAGTCTCATAAGAGTAGGTACTGGTCTCTTTATTTTTCTGTTGAGGGAACAGAGGCTAAAAGAGGTTAGTAACATAGCTTGTACCTGGCAAAGCTAAGGTTTAAACCCAGGACCTTCTAATACAAAGCCATGCTGCCTCGGTCTTTACAGAAACTGAGTAGGCCAGTGTGGCAAAGGTTGACAGTCAACTACCCACAGGTTCCTAGCCAGGTTTCCATGACTATGTCTCCCTGATCCGGGCCTCGACTAGTCACTCAATTGTTAGATCTTATGCTTTGGAATGTTAGTGGAGAAAAGTTAATAGTTGGATCAGACCCTGGTTTCCCTATGTACTTTATCTTTAGGGCATTTCTTGAGCCTACTTGGCACTGGAGTAGGGCCAAGCAAGAAAAATCTCAGTGTGCCTTGCAAAGGGAAGGGACAAACATTTCTTGGGTCCTTACTCTACTCTCTCATTCAATCTTTTCACAAACTCCATGATGTAGATGTTGTTAGTCTCAGTGCACCCCTCCCCTGACTCTCAATATCTCTTCCCCACTTCCTCTCCCTCCTCTTTTCCCCTTTCCTCCCCTCTCTTCCATCTCTCTCTCTCACTATAGCACATGGATTAAGTATAATAACTTAGCCAAAGTATCGCAGCTAGCAAACAGAAGACCTCAGGTACAAATCCAAGTCTTTGAGACTCTAAAGCTAAAACTTAGAGCTTGTTTATACTTTTTTTATTCCCCTAAGAATTTCTTTCCTAATTTCTAGATAGTCTTCTTCTTCTTTGAGTGAGAAGCCACTTCTGGCTTTCTCTTTTTAAATGTTGATGCTTTCTTTGGGCATTGGTTCACCTTTCTTTCTGATTCTTACCCTTTTAGTACCGAAGTTGGGTCTGTGTTGCAGACCCAGGAGCCATTTCAGATTATCTTTGATTTAGGGATTTCATTTTAGCTTTCTGGATCATCCCTCTGTAACATCTACCTCATGTCCTGTAGTGGAGTTATTCTTGACTTCTCTCACATCCTACACCCAACCTTTCAGCTTGGAGCTATGTTGGCCATATCTTCAGATACATCCAGAATCTCATCACTTCTCACCACCTCCACTGCTACACCCTGGTCTAAGCTAGCACCATCTCTTACCTGGTTATTGGGGCAGCCTCCTAACAGGTCAGACTGCTTCTTCTCTTGCCCTTTTACACTCAAAGTGATCCTTTGAAACTGTAAACCAGATCCTTTCATTCTTCTGCTCATAGCTCTTATGGCTTCCTATCTTAAAGATTAAAAATAGTACACTACATTACCTCAAGATTTCAAATAAAACACATAGATACATATCCACATACCTGCCATGCTCTTCCTCTTGTTTAGGGTAACCATCTAATTTATTGTTCAAATTGAGACATTCATAAGAGCGGAAGGGAGCTCTATTAATAATTAAATTGGGGGGGGCGGCCTGTGGCTTACTTGGGAGAGTGTGTTGCTGATAACAACGAGGCCACGGGTTCGGATCCCATATAGGGATGGCTGGTTAGCTCACTTGGGAGAGTGTGGTGCTGACAACACCAAGTCGAGAGTTATGATCCCCTTACTGGTCATCTTTTTTAAATAAATAAATAAAACCATTAAATTGGGACAATAAGTATACACTGGGACCATCCCAGGCAAACTGGGAATCTGGTCACTTGACACAGAGAGCCGCATGGATCATTCCATCACTTCCATTTAGGTCTTTCTGAAATGTTATCCTCTCAGTGAAGCCTTCTTTGACCTCTATTTAAAATTACAACACATTCCTGTCCCCATTCCATAATACCTTTGCCAATTTATTTTTCTCCATAGTACTATCACCATTTGACAAAATGTAAGTTTTAATTAGCTATATGATGTTGATCTCCACTTTAGAATATAAACTTCAAGAGAGCAGGGATTTTTATCTCTTTTATTTGCTACACTATATACCCAGCATCTAAATAATCTTGAACACCGCAGTAGATGGTCAGTAGATATTTGTAAAATATGAATGGATTGGCGGAAAGGGAGTTGTGTTTCTTGAAGAGTCTTTCTCATTAGAATCCTCTTCCTACATCATTTTTCTTGCACCATCCTATTTATTTTGGCAAACACTTTGGCAATTTGAGGCCTTAGAAGAGTTTTCTAATGTGCTCTTATCCCTAAGAGAAGCTAATGATGAACATTACCATGATTCCCTAAACTGAGACTTGGGCTCCCTAGGAAAGGAAGTTTGTATCCAGACCAGTAGAGTTTACCACATTCCAAAAGGGAGGAGAGGAATTCTTATCCTTAGGGAAGTCACATGTTGGAGGCCCTGGCGGTTGTGATATTGGGACAGTCAGTACCAGGGCCTTGGGGCTGTGCCAGCTTTTGGGGCTGATGCCAGAGCCAACGACTTGCTTAAAGGCTGATGCTGGAGAGCTCCAGTTAGCTTGTTTTCCTTCTTTCTTCTCTTTGTTAAATCTGTATCATCAAACTCTGTGGGCCCATATTTATAGGGCTTATGCAGGATTCTAAAGGTTTCTTTTCTGAAACAGTCTCAGAGAAAAGGAGAGATGGGGGGAGGAGAGGCAGACCACTTATTTCTGGCTGCAAGTGGCAAGTAAGATATCTCCAACAAATCCTGAGGGAGTCTTAGAATTTCTGGACCACTGGGAGTGCATTTTAGACTTGACAAAGATGGGGGTTACTGCTAAAGAGGGGAGTTTGGGCCCTAGGAACCAAGATGGCTGCAATAGGAACAAGAAGAGGAGATAAAGTAAGACTTCTATAGCTTTGGTTTTCTTAAAGCTTCTGATACAGCTGTGTAGCAGGAGCCAGAGTCCTAGTGAATTGGAGATGCAAGAGTAAAATATTCTTAAAGCTTCTGATATAGCTGTATAGTAGGAGCCAGAGTCCTAGTGAATTGGAGATGCAAGAGTAATAGCTCTTGTGGCTATTGAAAAGTCACAGTACTAGAAGTAAGTAATGAAGAAGTACTAAAAGGGTTTAAGTAAATGTAACAGAGAGCCTAACAAGGAAAACCTAGAGGAAGCTTCTGATTCCTCATCATTGTATCAATATTAGTTTCGAGCCAAGGAAACTTCGGCAAACAGTTGTATAGTAGAGAAAGTCACTTTGTGAAACGAAAGGAAATTCCCATGGGCATAACCTTAATTCAGAAAACAAAGTCCTTTGCAGTCCTAATGGATGTGAATTTAACCTTCTAGTCTCATTTCTCATGAGATACATCCACACATCCTGTCTTTTCAGACCTTTGTGTCTCACTTTCTTCCTCCACTTTCAGAGTCTAACTTTGCAATGCCTACCTTGATGTCACCACCTCTGAAGGTTTTTGCAGGACTCTTGATTAGAATTTGTCCCTTTTGGGCCAGCCCGGTGGCGCACTGCGATGGTGCGCCGCTTGGGAAGCACGGCGGCGCTCCCACCCGAGGGTTCGGATCCCACATACAGACCGGTTCCCGCTCACTGGCTGAGCGAGGCGCGGGAGCAACACCGAGGGTTGCGATCCCGTTGCCGGTCCCGGTCCAGTACGGGCGCGACACTGAGGGTTGCGATCCATTGCCGGACACGGAAAAGGACCCGGTCCCGGTCCAGTACGGGCGCGACACTGAGGGTTGCGATCCGTTGCCGGACACGGAAAAGGACAAAAAAAAAAAAAAGAATTTGTCCCTTTCTTCTTCTTTGCATTCCCATCACCCTTTGTTTATAGCTCTGTCATAGCAAATATCTTGAAAAGCAAAACGAACAAAACAACATATGGGGGTACTTCAAAAAGTTCATGGAGAGATTCATATTATCTTTTAACTCTTTTTCCACAGACATTTCTTTTTTTAAAAAAATGACCGGTAAGGGGATCTTAACCCTTGACTTGGTGTTGCCAGCACCACATTCTTCCAAGTGAGCTAACTGGCCATCCCTATATAGGGATCCGAACCTGTAGCTTTAGTGTTATCAGCACCACACTCTCCCAAGTGAGCCACGGGCCGGCCCCTCCATAGACTTTTCAAAATACCTTCATGTATCTCCTTACTCTCTCATGTGAATGTAAGCTTTTTGAGGCAGGAACTCTGACTTATTTATCTTTGCATAGGTTGAGTATCCCTTATCTGAAATGCGTGGGACCAAAAGTGTTTCAGATTTTGGACTTTTTTGAATTTTGGAATATTTGCAGAATACCTACCAATTGAGCACTCCTAATCTGAAAATCCAAAGTCCAGAATGCTCCAGTGAGCATTTCCTTTGAGTCATGCTGGTGCTCAAAAAGTTTTGGACTTGGACCATTTCAGATTTCAGGTTTTCGGATTAGAGAGATGGTTAACCTGCATTAACTGAGACCTGTTGTGAGGAGAGGAGGATTGCTACATCCATTTCCCCTGTCCCACTCCTGTAGTGCCTGGGATTAGCACACAGTAAATCTCAATAGCTTTTTTTGCTGACTAAAATTGATTCTGGGTTAATCAGATGGCTGTTATACAGTAGGCTGTTACACAGCAGTTATGCATTATACGTTGGCTGACCCGACTCTTTTTCCCCTCCCCACTCTGGGCAGTGACCCACTATATGGCTGGTACACTATGCTCCTGGCTCAGTCGTACTTATAGCAGGGGGCACTGTTTGCTTTGTGTAGTCCTGACTCCAGCATTCTTCCTTTGATCTCTGCCGCCCGCCCCAGCTAGCCCCTACCATTGTTCTGCCCAGGGAGCTACTGTTCTCTTTCCCAAGCTCAGGCCTCTCCACGTGTCTTCCCTAGCATATTCTAAGAACTATGCCCAAGGAATCAGTAATGGCTAGAATGGGATTAAGGGTATGGCATTTCAGCCCCTAAGAGTTCCTGTCTAGACCAGCTGCCTCCTTTTTATCTGCTCACTTTTTTCTTGTCACCTTAGGGAGCTGTTCATCAGCTAGATGGAAGATAATCTGTGATGTGAGGGATTGTGAGTTGTGATCCTGGGAGAGGCTGGATTGCCCTTTTGACTAAAATTTGGCTGTTCAGAGAAGTAAATAGGGTAGTGATTATATGCATAGTCCCTAAAGCTAGACTGCCTGGATTCTAATCTCGTTCCAGCACTTAGAAGCTGTGTCTACCTCAGCCAAATGGAGTCATACTTGTGCCTACCATGTTCATTCGTTCACAGTTAGTTATTGAGCCCCTACCATGGGCTAAGGGTTGTTCCACATACCAGGCAAGTGGTAGTAAGTAAGACAAAAATGAGTTGATACATTCAAAGTACTTAGAACAGTGCCTAGCATATAGTAAGTACTCGGCAAATATGGCAATATTATGTTCCTAGGACTTTTCTGAGAATAGATACTCGGGTGGAATAACCTTTGGCAGCAGCTGCAGAACCAGATCTCCCTAAGAAGGGGAAGGATAGAGGAAGGACTAAGATTAGCTTGTAGATTTGGATTTAGGTCCAGGGCAGCACTGGCTTTAATGGCATTTCTTTTCTGGTACTTCATTTTGAGGTTGAATACATGAGGTGGGTAAAGTTCACCCTGGAAAATGTATGAGTCTGTTAGTTCCATAGAAAGAGCAGGAAGAAACGGCCCTGGACTGCCTGGATTTTGCCTCACCCATTTGTAGAGATAGCACAGAGCCTATCAAACCATGTATGAATACCCCTAAGAGAGGCTCATTTCTTGAGCAATATGAAATGAGGTCTTAGAGACTTGAGATATAAGGAAGGAGAGCAGCTGTTTGCCCCTCCACTCTCAGCACACCCTGGCCATAGAGAAGAGGACCTTCTTTTGGAGGGGGTGGCTTGGGGGTTAGAGAGCTGAACCTAGGAAGGACTGTGAGGTAGGGTAGAGGTGGTGTGGTCTGATAGTTTGCCTTCCTTGTTCCAGTTCATTCCTCAGGGAATGCTGCTGAAGAGGGTTGTTGTACTCCTAGTGTAATTACTGGCTAGAGGCAAAGTTTGGACTCAAGCCTCCTGATTCATTGTCTGTGATTTCCAGTGAAAAGTCCAAGCCTGATACAGTCTTTGTAGGGGTCGGGTCGGAGTAGAAATGTATGTTACATTTCCTGGAGATCAAAAAGTTTTTTAGCCCCTAGTGTAATTACTGGCTAGAGGCAAAGTTTGGACTCAAGCCTCCTGATTCATTGTCTGTGGTTTCCAGTGAAAAGTCCAAGCCTGATACAGTCTTTGTAGGGGTAGGGTCGGAGTAGAAATGTATGTTACATTTCCTGGAGATCAAAAAGTTTTTTAGCTACCACCCCACTCAGGGAAGGATAACTGTATATTCTTGACTGTGGTTCAGCACCTACTTTGCTGAGTCTCACACTTTCTCTCTTTCATTCTTCTCGCACAGGGGTTTTCAGAAATCAATGCCCTTAACAGCACAGAAAAGGTGCCCTTGACATGAGATATGGGCCAATCCAGGATTCTTGGGTTGGTTCCCATGTGAGCTGATGGCATTGCTGGGAACCTGCTGACTTGGCTGGGAACCATATGATTTGCATGCATAAAGACAGATGAAGTAGTTCTGGGATTTTTGCAAGATTCTGAAGTGCAGCCAGGTTTGGAACCACTGTATACCATACTCTTTCATCTTATTTTTATTGCACTTTGTTCAGTCTTCAGCCATTACTTCAACTCAGCTCAGCCAAGTATATGAAACTATAACTAGGCAAAGCATTTCATTGTGGATAAAAATCCACCATTCATACCGTAGTGAAGGAAACAGATAAATATAATGTAGTTGTAGCAGTGTTTCTCAACCTTTTTTTCATTATCACCTCCCTAAGGGACCTTTTAAGACATTTTTTCCTAATCACCCCTTCTCAGGAAATTTTAATGCCACAGATATACCACAAATCTGTTTATATACTATATGTATATCTGTGGCTTATGCTTTAAAAGAATAAGTTTTTTCATGTGATTTTTTACCCCCTTGGGGGAATATCACCCCCATTGAGAGTGTGTGGATTATGGTAAAGCACAGTGGGACTGCAATGGACAATATAAAATGGCAGGTAGGCTCAAAAGCTTTGTCAGCTTTCTTTCTCCTGTCTCCTCTCACTAAGCATCACAGCTCCATAATTTTTTCTTATCTTTCAGTCTGCCATTCCCATTTTGCTCTCTACCCCTATCCTGAATTTCATCCTTTTCTCACCCTAGTGTGGAAGTTTAGAGGTGAATTTAATTAAACTAGTAATCTGTATAGCTCAGGAACAATTTAGGGAAGACGATTTCCTAAAACAGCCCTCTAAAAGGTTATCCCTTTGGAAGAAAGAGCCTAAAGACCTATGGGACATTCATGGGAAGACATAATAGGCCTAAGGATTGGGGAAAATAAAGATATACATTTGAAGTTGCCTTTCAGGGGAGAAGACCTCTCAAGAAGTCTTTATATTGGTCCAAACAGGCTTATATATGGATGTCCTATATTGGATCTAACTACTTTATATCAGTTTATTTGGGGTTGATGCCAGTTCTGCCAGTGGGGTATCAGATCCCTTTTCTCAGGTCATACAGTGTAACCAATGACAGCATCTCCTCTCCTCTATAGAAACTACCAGAGGCATGTATTGTTAGTGATGGAAGGCACTTTGTCATGAATCTGCAGAGTCTGTATATGGCAGTCACCAAACAAGAGGTCCAAGTGGGACAGAAGCATCAAGGCACTGGTGAGTAGCTCCAGAAGTACCTGGTCTGTGTGAGGTTAGAGTTAAGGCCTAGGTGTGTGCTGTTTAATATAATAGCTCTAGCCATGTTTGACTATTTAAATCTAAATGAATAAAAATTAAATTAAAAATTTATTTCCTCATTTGCAGTAGCCATATTTCAAGTGCTCAGTGGCCACATGTGGTAGTGGCTACCAGGTTGGACAGTGCAGATATAGAACATTTCCACCATTGCAAAATGTTCTATTAGACCGCACTGGTCTAGGTGCCTAGGAGGGTTAATGAGAGAACCAGGAGGAAGATTAATCTCCCTGCCTGAGACATGTCAGGGAATGTGTACAGGAACAGATGGATATTTTGAGGAAACTCTTATCCTACCTGCTGAAAGTAGGTCTGGGGAATCTTCACAGTAGAAACAGGGCTTTCTGAAAGTGAGCTAGAAGTTGGATTTGTGCCTACTTCTGTCTGTTTATGTATTAGTGCCAAACCCTGGCCTTCATCAGAGTGCTTGGTAAATGCTAATGTCTTCCTGGTAAGAAGAAGGCATTTATTACTATCTTCTCCTGATCTTTCTGATTTCAGGAGATCCTCAGACCTCAAGCAGTGCTTCCCCACAAGGAACTGATAGCCAATTTCTGAACCAGCCAGAACAGCCGATCTCCTCAGCACCAACCCTCTCAGTGTCTGAGAAAGAGCCCACAGTGAGTCATGAGCAGTGCTTCCTAGATGGTGTTCCTTTTTGGTTTTTGTTGAGTTTTTTTTGGCTGCTGGTTGGTGCAAGGATCGAACCCTGGATCTTGGTGTTGTCAGCACCACAATCTAACCATCTGAGAAAACCAGCCAGCCCATGGATGGAGTTCTGAGAGTTGGAGTTGGCATCTACAGCTCCCAAGCCAGTGGTCACTGGAATTGCTGCCTAGTTGACACTGCTTCACCAATATGGAGGGATATTTGTGACCAGGCTTACAAATTGTGTATGTCTAGATGGAGAGCTGTGGTCTTTCATATCCCTTGCTGTCTTCCCCCTGCAGTTCTTGTACCGAATGATGAGCCTTGATTTCTTTTTGACCTTACCCCACTTCCAGTGATAGTCTGTGAGCCTGTTCTTTGGAGGAGAAGGAATGTATGCATCTCCTGCGTAGAGTCTTATATCACATTTACTGCCTGACATAGTCTTTAAAACACCTATGTAAGACACTTCAAAAAGACCTCATACTAACCAAGGAGCCATGAGAGGAAGAAAGTCCCTTTACTAATTTAAGTGGAACTATTTTAAAACCCCTGTTAATTTGGGTTTCTTTTTCCATAGGGTACTTCAGGACCTATGCAGAGACCTCAGCTGTCAAAGGTCAAGAGGAAGAAGCCAAGGGGACTCTTCAGTTAATGTTGGCTGCTACAGATGGACTGGAGAATAGCTTCCATGTATCACCTTGTAAGGGGCTTGCATGGCAGCAGTATCTTTGAAACCAATTTATACAGTCAGAGGCCCACTGTAAGGGCAAGAGAACTGAAGTTCATGTTGACAGGCCACCTGAATGGGGACTGTTAACCAAGGGAAGCTTGGCCCCAACTCACTGGGCATTGGACTTTCCCTATTCAAGTGGAAGCCAGTCTCTGGGAATCCCATACCTTTCTCTCTTTTTGGTGGAGGTTCTCCAGACCCAGGACCCACCATGGATTTTAGGTATGTAGGGCAGGTCAGCAAAAAGTCACATATGCTCAGGAAGCCTTGTCTACCTTTCTCAAGAGTCCCTTGCCAGTCCCAAATGCTCCTCAGAGATCCCCTTCTCCCTGTAGCATGGAATAAAAAGCACTCATACTCCCCTGCTTTTGAGATTACTTATTCTGTGGAACTCATAACCCACCTCACTTTACTGGGCCCTGCTCCATTATTGTCTCTGGATGAAGTCTGTACCCTCAGCCCAATCCTTCTCTGCTGTGGCCTGAGCTAAGCCTCCATTTGGAAACTTTGATCTCAAGAACTCTCTCCATGTTGGGCACAAGACAGAGAGATGGCTGCTGCTCTCCATTGCCAAACTTGGATGTGTTTTTCTGTCTTGTTTCCAAGGCCTAGACAACAGGTTAAACCACAGTGTGGGATTGAAATTACAAAGAACTTCGAGCAGTAGGGCCAAGGCTGTTTCCCAGTGGGGTGGGAGAAAGAGGAATTTTACTTTCTCATTCTCCACTCCACTTCAAATAACATAGTAACTAGAATAACTAGGAAAGGATGACAGGGAACAGGAAATGAGCACAGGAGTTCCCTGGGACAACAGAATTGGCTATAGAGCTAGGAGTGCCTAGCAGGAAGCAATGTAAAGGCTGTGTGAGATAGGCAGATTATTAGAAAGTCAACTCTTTGGCACCCCAGGATTGGCAGAGTCCTTGACCTTCTCTGCTAGGTTTTCTTCTATAGGTAAGACCATGTGAAACTTTACCTTGGAGAGGTAGGAACAAAAGTAGAACTCAGATGTTTATTGGAAGCTGTCCGGTAAAAGGAAGGGGTCAGGAGTGGAATACAGAGACCTTTTACGGTTTATTTACTTTTGATGGTCTAATGTTTCCTCATCTGTGTATCGTCTCTAGCTGGGACTGGTGTTCCTATCCTGATGTCGATGTTTATTGGAAGCTGTCCGGTAAAAGGAAGGGGTCAGGAGTGGAATACAGAGACCTTTTATGGTTTATTTACTTTTGATGGTCTAATGTTTCCTCATCTGTGTATCGTCTCTAGCTGGGACTGGTGTTCCTATCCTGATGTCGAGTCATGAGGAATGGATGATCCAAGCAATAATAAAATAATTATAAAAGAACAGCATTGATGGGGCCGGCCCCGTGGCTCACTCGGGAGAGTGAGGTGCTGATGGCCACAGTTTCGGATCCTATATAGGGATGGCCGGTGTGCTCACTGGCTGAGCATGGTGCGGATGACACCAAGCCAAGGGTTGCGATCCCCTTACCAGTCAAAAAAAAAAGCATTAATGAACAGGTAACATTTATTGAGCAGTTAATGTATATAGTAGGTACTCTAATGAGTGCCTGACATGGAATCCTCACAGCATCATTTGAGGAAGATACTGTGAACTCACTAGGAAATTGAATCTTGAAGTGATTAAATGACTTATCAAAGATCACATGGCTTAATAAGCATCAGCCAGAATTTGAATCCAGACAGCTGCGTTCTTAACAGCATTATTAAATACATTACTGAGAACATTTTGCAGGAAGGATGTGAGGTTCTTTTCAGTCTTCCACTGTAACCATCCTGATCCTATGACCCTGCTTCCTTTCAATAGGCTGCTCCACTCCTTGTGGGCTCTTCAAGTCAGGAGCTTTTGAGGACTCCAGAAACCTACTCCATGCCTTTTCCTGCTAGCAGAGTCTGGGAACTCCACCACAGCTCATTCTCAGTTGCTTCTGATAACTTCTTTACTTTCAGACCACAGTACCCCAGGGTGTGCCCTGTGGTAGTGACTGTCATCAGAGTGAATTGAGAGCTCTGTAAAAATTATCTATGAGCTGGCTCACTTTGTACTTTAGTTTCTTTTCAGCATAATTTATTTATTTTTAAAAATTTTTTATTTAAAAAGGTGACCGGTAAGGGGATCTTAACCCCTGACTTGGTGTTGTCAGCACCACGCTCTCCCAAGTGAGCTAACCGGCCATCCCTATATAGGGATCCAAACCTGTGGCCTTGGTGATATCAGCACCACACTCTCCCAAGTGAGCCACGGGCCAGCCCTTCAGCATAATTTAGATAGAAAGGCTTCCCCAGCAAGCGTGGAGAAAGTATGGGTTCTTCACCCTAGAAAATCCATCTGCCTTAAAAGCACAATCTCAAGAGCATGCATTTTTAATCATAGAGGGACTAGGAGCCTATGAATCTCCTAAAATTGTAAGGAAAATCCTAAGAGCATAATAACTTTGTTAATGTTCTCAAAAGAACGTGTGACTTTTAAAAAGGTTAAGTAAGAGTATGCCTGGTAACCTTCCTGTCCACTGCCCCTTTTATTCCCAAAGGTTGCTGCCTCCATGGGAGTATTGCTGAAATACATTCTTGGAGAAACACTGCTGCCAGAGGCCCTGCCTCAGGCATTCTTGCCCTGAAGCCCTTACCCCTCAAAGCTAGGGGTGGTGGTTGAGAATCATTCATCCCAGGGCAACTCCAGGGAAATCCCTGCTTTGACAAATTGGCCTAGCCAGGCTATATTCCAGCCCTGCCCCCTGGGTTGGGCCCCTCCCAGCCTGGCCCAACCCCCACTCCACATGCACATAAAAGGGTCGAATTCTCGTGGCTGCTCCATAAATTTTATTCCGTAAATATTAGTTTTCCCTGTGTTTAATAAAGCAGTGGCCCACCTCCCCGCCTACCCGCCCGCTCCCCGGGGCCGGGGCTGGGGCCAGGGCTGGCTGGTGGGAGAAGGGACTCTTTCAATTGCTTTGGAGTATTTTTAGAAAAAAAAATAATATAAGGTGGTTTACACGAGCAAGCCAGCAAACCAGGAGCAGGACTTGGGACCTCGAGGAAGTTCCTGTAGGAACTTGACCTAAAAAGTAGAGAAATAGCGCCACCTAGGTTGCAAGGCCTAGTTGTCCTTGCTGGCTGGTCCTCCCCCCCCCAAGCCCCGCCAGTCAGCTAGGTCAGGGACCTGTTTGCTGGGAGAGAAACCATCGTTCCTTTGCACTCTGGCTGGGTAACACCTCCTAGTCTCATGCCTCATGGGGGGCTTTCCCAGCAGTCCTTAAAAGCAGAGCCCAAGCTGGGTCCTGGAAAATCCCACCAGGGTCATTCTCCTCTCCTGTCACCAGGCAGCCAGTCTCCCAGATCAAGGAGTGTTTCCGAAGGATAGTAAAGTTATTGAGAAGGGAGGAAGAAAGCTTCTAGTCTTCTTCCCCTGAGTCCTGACGAGCTAGCCCTGGAATTCCTGGGGTGTAAGGTGGCAAAGAGTGAGATCTGTGCTTTGGCGCTCTGGACTGAGAAAGAATCTAGCTCCTTCAGGCCAAGACCCTCCATGGGCCTGATGTGTACACCCACAGTGAGCACTGGGGAAGGAGGTGCTATGTCCCCTGAATGCTCAGCACTGCTGCTGCTTGTTTTTATCCTCTGGTACATTTGGATTCCCTTTTCTTTCCTTCCTATTAGTTTACACCTCCTGTTTTTCCAAGCCCCTACCTCCTCCTTAGCCCAGGTCTGTTGAGAGGTAAGCAGGAGCCCTGGTGTACTCTCTGCCCAAAAACGGCCAGAGGAGTGGGGAATGGGAAGGGCTGTGCCTCTCCTCCTGGTTCTGGATTAGGTCTCTTTCCTGACATTGTCACCAGGGGCATTTTCCTCTGTATACTTATTCTGCCCCTCATTTTCTCCTACTTAAAAAACTAGAAAGATTTGCTCCAAAGAGTACAGAGGAAACAAATCCTCTTAACTCTTCCTCATGATGTGGTAAGCTCACTTCGTCTGTTCTGCCTACGCCCTCACTATTTATGCTATCAATAGACACATTTCCTATGTGTTTTTTTGTTTTCATCCTTTTATTAGACTATATTCTTTGAGAACACGGTCAATTTTTAACCCTAACTCAGAAAATATCACTGTGGTGGTATTATACTGCTAAAGGGAGCAATATTGTGTTTTGACACAATCAGGATATGTTTTTCTAAGCTCTGCTCTGAAGTAGTTTCTGTCTTCTAATTTTCCTCAAGAAGAAACTGTTCAAAAGGAGTAAAGTGACATATTTCAAGGACACCACCAAACTCAAGAGCTCAAGAATCTTGGTCCCTAGTCCCTCTTACCAACATCCATCCTTAAATATAGGGTCTGGCAAAATTGTAACAGATTGTATGAGGCCCTTAGATATAGAGGGAAATGCAGGAAGAAAAGGGAGTCCACACCTTGGAGGGGGCGGTTCCCTAGTTGCTGTGGATCCCCTGGAAGCTGCTAAAGGATACTCTTGTCCAGGGCTCCTTATTGCTGTATGTTTCTTCCTTGTTCTCTTGGCCAGGGCCTCAGAAGATCCCACCCTGAGTAGAAACATCCAGCGAGGGGAGGGTACAAGGTCTGTGTGTGAGTGAGTGGGACCCTGGGGAATTCCCCTCTGTTTGAGGAGCTGGAAGTCCATCTATCCTCTGTCTTTCCTCCCAGAACCTTTGAGGAATACTTTCTCAATTCCTGAAACTTTCTTCATGGTGGCCCTTTATGCATCTCCTCAGCTCTGTGGTTCTGGTCTCATTTTTCTACTGTGGCACATAGGAAGTCGTTAGGTAGCACCAAACTATTCTAGCAAAAGCTCAAGTGCCCTTTTGACCTGTTAAGTCCCACCCCCACTCAGTTTGTTTATCCAGAGCCCAACAGATTTTGCTATCCTTCCACCACCACCCCCCCGGACCCCTTTGAATGAGTGCTAGCCTCTCAGCACCCAACTCTTATGGGTTCCTGAGAGCCTACCAGGGGAACCTGGAAAAGGCATTGGAAGAACTCCAGGGTGTGGGGAGCACACAGCCATTGACTCACCTGGGAAGATTGTGCCAGGATTATTTGTCCTGCTGGGCCAAGGGCCAGTAGTTAAAGGAGCATGCTGTGCGAACTCTTTCTCCCACCCCTCATTTTGGGACCAAAAACAGTAGTTGGGTTAGAATTGGGGAGCAGGGTATGGGGGCCCCTGGGAGTCTCTTCTGAAATCTGGGTATTGTATTTACTTTTTCATATTGGCAGCTGGAAGGGGAAGCCCATCCCAGCTCAGCATTGTTGTCTAACATGGTTAATCAGATCCTATAATCCTGCTGTGGAAATATTGGGCCTCACTCAAAACAATAGAGACCGAGAATATTGTGGTTAAATTTCAACCAACTGCCTCCCTGGCCTGTTTGCCTAACCCCTACCCCCCTCTCCTGGGCCAGAGTCCTTCCAGCTTTATGGACCCCTGATAGGATCGACAGCCGGTCAGAAATCTGACAGAAAAGGGAAGAATGGAGAGGGGAAGGGTAATCCTCTTGGCTGGCACGTCATCCTGCCTTTTCCCTCACCCTAGGCCTTGAAGGGTGCACAGGGGGTGGTAAAGGGCTTGGAGCTGGTAGGGAAGCCTTGTGGGGTACAGGTCTCCATTCAGGGGTCAAGAGCAGTACTACTGGGAGTCATGGGTGGTAAAGAGATCCCTTATTTAAGACAGAAAAAATGCTGCCACATGAGAAGGAAAGACTGCCAGTTTCATTTACAGGTATTATTGCCACCTGGTGCTTTCATGGCACAAAGCAATACCAGTTGGTCCTGTGTCACAAATGGGAGGAATGGGAAGGCACTGGTTGGGGGAGTCGGAGCTGGAAATAAAGATTTTTTGTTTCATTAGTAACCTAATATAACAGCAATATTAACAATAAATACCCTAATGATACATGAAGGTGATACTCATGACCTAACTTGAGTGGTTTTCTGGTAGTGGTAATGTCCATTGTGGTGTTCTCTTTAATAGGTATGAATTAAATGTGGCTGGGTAATTTACATAATTAGAATAGTGGACAAAAGGAATAGACCATTTAAAAACGTTAAGCTGAATAATGATATTCTGAATCAAAAAAAAGAAAAGATGCAGTGTCTGGATTATGCTAAAGGGGAAATTTAACATGGTAATATGTTCAGCAAAAGGCAAAGAGGTTCCTCTGGCAGACACTAGGGCACCCAGTTTGCGAAGTGCAGTGTGGATGCACTGTGCACAAGTTGCAGCCACACTGCTTTTGGAGATGTCACCAGTCAGTGAGGTGAAGTACAGTGAGGCCTCAGCTCCAGCACTGTGGACTATTGAACGGTCAAAGTGTATGTGCATTTTTAGAATTTGAAGAATGAAAATAGCAGAACTGTGCCAAATGAAACTATACTTACTAATCTGTTCATATAGGGTGGGGGTGGAGGAATGGCAGAGAACACCTAGGGTGCTATGTGATGATTCAAGGACTGGCACAGCTCCTGCGGGTCATTCATCAAAGCCATTTTGAAGCAGGGACTGCTTGGTGGGAGCCGAGCTTCCCACCAGAAAGACATCTGGGAAACAGTTCCTGGGAGTGAGAATCTAAGAAGTGTGCATGCTTCTGGATGGGAATCTCAAAAATAACTTAATGGCAGTTATCAAACGGAATTAAAGCAGGTAGAGAAACTCATATCAAAATGACCTAAAGATGATGGAAACATTTCAACGGTTAAGCAATTTGGACAACTAGTGGGAAGAGTACAAAGGGAAGGAAGATCCCTAATGGAAGCTCCAGAGAATGGGCTATATTCCTGACCAGGAAGGGGAATGAATGTAAGAAGCCAGGTTGGTTGGAGAAACCTCATGTTGTTCATAGACTTGAATTGCAAATGGGAGAGTCCAACAGGAAAACTTTCCAGATCACTACACAGGAATTCAAAGGAATAGCACAGGCTTGTAGGAAATGTGTTGGGAATGAGATAGGAAA
Organism: Galeopterus variegatus; assembly: GCF_000696425.1. Taxonomy (NCBI): domain Eukaryota; kingdom Metazoa; phylum Chordata; class Mammalia; order Dermoptera; family Cynocephalidae; genus Galeopterus; species Galeopterus variegatus. The sequence goes on from NW_007728820.1 coordinate 251,286, forward strand.
ATCCATATTCAACAAGAAACAGGAATAATTAAACACGTATTAACTCAAATCATATATGAGGGTACTTTTAAAAATTCGTGGAGAAGTAGAAGTAAAAGCATGAATCTTTCCATGAACTTTTTGAAGCACCCTCATATTGAGTGCTTACTCACTGGAATCCCCACCAACAAGGCCATTATGCTACTTGCTGTATAAGCACAAGACATGCTTTCAATAAGCCTCAGCTAACATTTAAAGGATGGATTTTTTCCCCAACTTTTTTCAAGTGGATGAAGTAGGAAGGGAGAGCCATGACACTGTATCTTTTTTTTAAGTTTAAAATAATCTTACGTATAAATACTGTTTCGTTAGCTACTTTTACTTAACTACATTGTGTCCATATTTACATGTCAGTACATAAACCTCTTTAAAGGAAGGGTAAATTATCTTCACTCCGAGCTTTATAAAAATTTTGAAAAACACTCTCGTGATCAGAAAGTAGAAAGTCAAGCTCAATCACTTCATTCCCCCCATTCCCGCCCACCAGCTCTATCTTCTTCAATCGCAATGATCTCCTTGCTGTTTCTCTGTCAAGGCCTTTGCTGTATGCTGTTTTGTCTGCCCAGAATGCTCTTCCCCTAGATATCTGCTTGGCTGAAACCTTCGCCTCTACTTAATGGAGCAACCTGCCTTCAGACCTAGCATCCTCTCCCCCGACAAGCTGACTGCCCCCATAGTGCTTTTACCCTGTTTTACATGTTTTGTTCATAGTCTTTCCTTATTCTCTTCTAACACATCATATATATTTTCCTTATCTTATGTTTGTTTTTAATTGTCTATCTCCCCAACTCTGCTCCACTAGAATAAAGCTCCATAAAGGCAGGGATCTTTGTCGTTTTGCTTTTTGTTCTCTCACACCCCAAGCACCAAGAACAGTGTCTGGTTTCTAGTAGGTGCTCAAAAAATATTTTGTTGAGTGAATAAATGAAGAAAGATTATCTTACTGTCACTCACAAAACACTGCTGTTTACACCAGCAGTATCTCAGGGTGGTTTTAGAAATTCGTGGATATAAATCAATGCAGTCTTTTTTATTTTGATCTCCAGCATCTTTAAGGGTGCCACATCTTCAAGAGAGACTAAGTAAGAGAGTGGGTGGACCAGTATAAATCCAGTCACAGAAAGCTGAAAGGCATGTCAGGAGAATCACTTGAGTATAAAAGAGTACCCCCCCACGCACACCCTTACTGAACATTCACCAAAGTAGTATTTTCCAAGATTTTCTATTAAGCAATTAATTTTTTCCCCAATAGAGACTCTAGGATGGAAATAAAGCTCAGTAGTTAGTAAACATGTTATAATCCATATACAAAGATATATATGTTTGTCTTTCTATCTGCAAATGTCTGTCTATAAGATGAGAGTTTCTCACAATCTTTAGTCTCTGACGTGAGGGAAAACACTCTCTTTGTAACTAATTCTGCTGCCTTCTTCTACCTTTTCAAAGTCATCAAAGCAAGGCCTTTAATGCCCAAATCTCTCTGAATTGCCTTGTAATGAGCTTATTGTTTCGGCAAAGGTAACTTGACATTCCCATTTCTAATCAATAGCTAGCTTTCAAAGCATTGTAAGTTTTGAGTGGCTCTAATTGGATCTCCAAATGTGTTCTGGACTGATCTGAGACTTGAAAGACAGGCATGTTTCCATTTCCGCATATGGGCCGAATTTGATAGAGTTGCTAACCTCTTCCAAAAGTCAACAGTAGAAGTCAGAGTGATCCCAACCAGTTGGGAAAATCGTTGGTCAAATAAGAGGTCTTCAAAACCTAAGAAGAAGGTAACAACTCTTGAAGGGAAAAACAGTTCTCTAGATTTAGAAGAGAAAATGTTTGAGTTGAACAGAGGTCAACAACCCAGCGTGCTTGTCCCAGGAATCACTAGACAAGAAACTGTCATTATGGAGTCAAACAGGCCTAGATTCCAACTCCAACTCCCTTGAACCTCAGCTTCCTCATTTGTGAAATTAAGATAATGGCGTCAAGTTCATAAGGTTTTTGTGAAGGTTTTGTGATAAGATATTAGGGTTTCCCCTGTTACTAGCTCATCTCATCATGACTAGGGCCGTCATCTTTGCTTGTACCACTTCCCTTTCCTGAGTATCCTCTTCATTCTTTTCAGTCATTCCTTTCCCTCTGAAACTGATTTTGTCCAAGAGGACTAACCCCAGGTTAATCATTTCTTAATTCCATATTCTCCTAGACCAAATTCATCTTCTCTATCAACCTATCTACTTTACAATGCATTGTTCTGTATTCACTTGTGAGTAGCACTTGTGGCTTTGTAATTGCCTTATATTTTCACAGTTTATCTTTAAGGTTAAATAGTAAATTCCCTGAGGACGACAACAGTATCTTCTACTTTTCTGTTTGCATTCTCTATCTTTATGGACCTACTATATGACCATGCCAAGATAGATGCTCCCTAATAGAAATATGCCTCCTGATCACCACTGCTGTCTTGGGGCACACACACATAAGCATCCTGATGTATTCCCCCTAGACAGGTAATAGAAATCAGAGAACTGTTACCACCCCTGGTGAACCCAACAGAGGATAAAAGTGAATTATACATAACATTTGTACTTTACAGCTTGTATTTTTTTTTTTTTAAAGATGACCGGTAAAGGGATCTTAACCCTTGACTTGTTGTTGTCAGCATCATGCTCACACAGTGAGCTAACTGGCCATCCCTATATGGGATCCGAACCCGGGACCTGGGTGTTATCAGCACCGCACTCTCCTGAGTGAGCCACAGGCTGCCCCATACAGCTTGTATTTTTTAACTCTCCCAACAACCCTATGAGGTAGGTGATATTATTCTCATTGTATAGATGAGAAAACAAATTCAGAGAAGTCAAGGGATTTGCCCAAGGTCACACAGGTAGAAGGTAGCAAAGAGAGCATTCAGGCTTGGGTCTACCACCTTCAGGTCCAATGCTCTTTCTACTGAGCCAAGGCTGCTGTGTACTGAGTCACCGAAGGACATTTGACTAACTGCATTCCTGAAACTTGTCTGGTTATGGCTCAACACTCTTAGATTTAGAGCTGGATTGATATGGTCAAGTTTCAGCATTAGGAGAAAAAAGACTAGTTGACTATAGAAGTATGACCTATGCAGAATGTATGTGTGAATTATATATTATATATACTCACATATATATGAATATATTACTTATATACTGTAAGTACACTATATTTGTACTATAGTGTTAAATTAAGATTGACTACAAATACTAACATGTTAGTCTACTAAACAGGTGTTTAAATTATTAGGTCCTATGGTGTATTTTCCTCTTATCTTATGGTGTATTCAACCTATTTTTCCAATGTTGACTTTTGCAAACAAAAAATTAATCATATTATGCAAAGCAGTAGATTTGTTCTCTTTGAAATGGAGCTGATTGAGAGGTAGAAGAGATATAAAGGTGGGAGAAGAAAATGACTTTACCAACAGGCCCAGGACTCAGACTCAAGGTGCCCTGATGAGATCTATCACTGCGGCTTGCTCCCGATGAAGTCAAGAAGATGTCCAAGGTCGCTGGTGCCTGCAGAGTGGCATACCTCAGTTCTCCAGTTTTACTGCTGGCAAGGTCTGGCAGTGACCTTGTTTGATAGTTCTAAGGGAATGGCCCGATTCAAATGCCACCCTACCTCTACTGAACAGATACGAACATAGGCAGTCAGGAAATAGCCAAGGTTCTTAGGCTCCGATTTGTATTAGCATGCAGGTCACTGTTGTAGAATTCATGATGCTTCCAATCTCTGCCCTCCTCTCCCCCTTCCTCCACTGAAGGAGTTTGGACTGCTGCAGATCTAAATTTGAGATTCAGATCCTGAAGCCCCATTGTGTCCTGAGAAAAGAGTATACCTCTGGAGTAAAAGAAAGCTCTGCATTTAAATTTTAGCTGTGGAATTAGCTATGGGACCACAGACAAATTACTTCTAGAGGTCCAAGTTATAAATTTGTAAAATGAGAATAATAATTGCTCTGTGCAGAGGGTTATTGTGGAGATTTTACTAATTGTGTAAAGCACCTGGCACAGAGAAAAGACGATGCATTTTAACTTCCATTTGCTGTTTCCAGTACACACCCTGATCACTGCTCCTAAATTAGCCCAGCAGAGGGTCTTGTCTTGGTGAAGCCTAATCTCGGCCAAGGTGACACTACTGCAAAAGCACACTTGAAGCCAAGCTACATAGCAGCACTGCATAAGTAATTTTTGTTTGATACTGATCAGATCTTTACCAGATTTGTATTCAATAGGATAAGAGCCACAGTTTCAGAGAGGAGAAATGAGAGGAAGAATAGCAAAGCTAATAAACGGTTATGAATTAGAACCTCTGAGAGACTCTTAAAGAAATTGTCTTTCACTTGCAGACAAGATTGAAAATGAATTTTAAAACTCTTCCGGACCATGTATATGGGATAATAAGCAGGATAATGCCCCTAATCACTAAGTCCAGAGAAAAAGGAAAGGAGTTGAATTTACATTAGAGAGGGAAGGAGAAAGAAAGATTGAATTTAAGGCAAAACTTCTGTAGAGGATTATTATTAAACACTGGGATAAGTGGCTGTAGAAGCCTACAGGATTTTCATACTTGGAGCTCTGTAAAAACAGAGAGCCCCTGTTTGTCTGGTTGGGAGAGGTACTGACCTGACCGAATCATCTGCCCCAGGAATCTGAGATAGGGATGCAGGAGGGAAAGGGGATGGAGAATATTGCAGAGAAAGTTCTTGAACCCTGGAAAATACAAG
>NW_007728820.1:256531-258199 GCF_000696425.1 Galeopterus variegatus
TACTGGGATAAGTGGCTGTAGAAGCCTACAGGATTTTCATACTTAGAGCTCTGTAAAAACAGAGAGCCCCTGTTTGTCTGGTTGGGAGAGGTACTGACCTGACCGAATCATCTGCCCCAGGAATCTGAGATAGGGACGCAGGAGGGAAAGGGGATGGAGAATATTGCAGAGAAAGTTCTTGAACCCTGGAAAATACAAGTTAAAGCACTTGGAAAGCTTTCAAGGAAAAGAAGCAACATTAACCTCTGATTAGGAAACATAGAATTTGAATGCTGATGTAGGAAAGAACATGGGGTGGGGAGGAAGTGCCAGCAAAGGGGAGGAAAGGAGGCAATCCATTTTGCTTCCAAGTAACAGGCGCCACTCCACTTGCAGTGGGGCCATCCTAAATTTCCTTCTGTGGTCCTCAGTTTCCTTTTCTGCAATATCAAGTGCTTGCATTAAGCACTCTCTTGAGTCCCTTCCAATCCTGAATTTATGTTCACAAAACTGATCCAGAGAGTGTGAGTAAATCTGTGAAAAGCTACCTCGGCCCCAAACCCAGGTTGTGCCAGAACGAACAGTGCCTCACAGATGAAGAAGGCTGGGGCACTGGGTCACATCCACGTGGTGGAATCCCTGCTCATCAGCCACCAGCAAGTTGCTTATCTTCTCTGAACTTCAATATCCTCCTTTGTAAAATGTGGATAATAATAGCTCATGTGTCTGTTGTGAGTTTAAATGAGATAAAACAAGTAGAACCCTTAGGGTTATAATATCTTATAGCTCCCATCCATGTATCATGCACATAAGTGCTGATAAAATGGCACCTGTTGTATTAGTATTATTGGATTAATGAGAATTTTTAGACCTTTTTATTTTTTTATCCTTTTATTTCTATCTTTATTGAATTTGTAGAATATATTGCAACCAAATCATATAGTTTGGTGTGGCGGTAGCGTTTTTTGTTGTTGTTTGTTAGCTTGTCTTTTAACACTTGTCTTGTTTTGGATCCTAATTCATTCAGCTCTCCTGAATGTCATATTAAAATACACAACTCACTCACTTCTCTAGCTGCTTCTACGTATTCTTCGTCCTTTTTAATTTGGAAAGAAGAGCTAAGAGAGTAACTATTGAGCAGTTCCTGGATGTGGCTTTGAATTTTTTGGCATTCTTAGCCAGCCCCTGTCACTGAGATCTTTGCTGCCCCTCTTTAACGTGGTCGGTCGCGGTTCCTCTGTATTCTGTTGACGTCACCATTTTAGCGGCTCTTCTCTGCAGCTTGGCCTGTGCCTTTGCAACTTCACGTAGGCTGTTTTAACAGTTTCCAACTCGAAAACCCCTATTTGACTCTTCAAAAGCTGGACTCCCCAACCCCAGTTTCACACCCTGCAGGCTGAGGGATGTGCACCGGGTCGATACAGAACCCAGCTCCACCAAGCTGAGAGGGCGCCGTCGCCTGGGCCAGGGTGGGGCACCAGGTTATGAGCGGCTCCTGCCTTTTGGGTTTACTTCCCCGCAGGGGACACCGTAGGCGGCCGTGCGGTCCGGCCACCGCCCCCCGCCCCTCGCGTCCGGCCGCGCCGTGGGTTGCGGTCTCCGTGGGGGTGGCAGCTCCTGTCCGGGAGGTTTGCGCCTGGCGGGGCACCCCGGAGCCGCGAGGAGCCGGGAGGCGAGGCCAGGGCGGGG
>NW_007728820.1:259207-275458 GCF_000696425.1 Galeopterus variegatus
CCGCCGGCGGCCGCCGCGCAAACTCGTGCCGCTCGCCTACAAGCAGTTCAGCCCCAACGTGCCCGAGAAGACCCTGGGCGCCAGCGGGCGCTATGAAGGCAAGATCGCGCGCAGCTCGGAGCGCTTCAAGGAGCTCACTCCCAACTACAATCCCGACATCATCTTCAAGGACGAGGAGAACACTGGCGCCGACCGCCTCATGACCCAGGTGAGCGCGATTCGCCTCCCAGCGTGCCGCAGCCGCCGAAGCACCGCCACCTGCCCGGCACTACCCGCCCCCTGGCACCTTTTTCTGCTGCCTGGCACGCCCCCTGGCACCTGCCCCTCTCGCCAAGCCCGGCTGCCTCCTGCCCAAGATGGGCGGGCCAGGGTCCCGGCGGGAGTGCCGGCATCCCCTAGCCCTCTGGAGACTGCGAGAAGAGCTCCCCGCTGCCAAGCCCCACAGCCCAGCAGGTTGGCAGCGGCCCCTCTGCCCCGGAGTGCTGGCAGCTCAGGCCAGACGTGGCGCCCGGGGGTACCTCGACGCGGCTGCCTCCTGCGCCTCCGGGGTCCACGCAGTCCCTCCCGGCCTAACCTCCCGCACCGCTGCGCCCCTTTCATTTCGAAGCCATTCGGCACCCCGGAGGGCGAAGAAGCTCTGGGAGCAGAGGGTCCCAACCGTCTTTTCAACCTGCGCTCTCTCGGTTCGCTGCGCTGCCCCCTCCTGGAGCAGTGGGTCTTGGGTTAAGGAACAGAAGGGAAGAGTTGAGCAGGGAGGCGGAGGTGGGAAAGGGAACCCGCCGGGCGAGCCCACGTGTCTGTCCCGGGAGCTGAGCGGCGCGGCTGCGGTTAAAGGGTGGAGTGCCGGGGCCTTCGGGCTCTGGGACCGAACTTGGGGGAATCCCTGGGCTTGGTGGCGGGGACGGGATTGGAAGTGAGGGGCTGGGATGCCGACGGACGCAGGGAGCAGAGCTGACTCTAGTCTGCACACTCGGAGCAGGACTCGCTCTCCGTCGGGGCGCGCAGGGGCTCAAACTTCCTTTCCTGCCGCCAGGTCCGCAAAGGGAGAGGCCCACGCCCCCTTCCTCTGGGGTCTCCCGGGGCTTCCCCCGCAAGCAGGCAGTCGAATGGGCTTTCTAGTTCCTTCAGGAAGGGCAGCTAGATCACGGCCTTCAGCATGCGCCCTGGCGCCGGGGCTGGCCAGCCGGTGTCGGGGCCGAAGGTTGGCTGGTGGCCGGGCCGGGCCGGGCGCCGAGGAATGCAGATAAGGATCCGGGCCACGGGCTGGGCAATCATTGACAGCGCGCGCCCAGGCTCTGGACCCGGGGTAGGGGCGGTGGGGGAGAGAGAGGCGGGGAACCGGGGGCCCGCGGGGCGGACGTAGGTGGGGGCTAGAAGCTTGGCGGCAAGGACCAGGAAGGAACACGCAGAGTTCCTTCTCGGGGCTGTAAGCGCCCCCAGTCAGGCTGCGCGCTGGGGCGGACCGGCCCCGCCTTGGGTTGTAGTGCTATTGGCTCCTGGGAGGCCAAGTCCAAGGGTCTGTGGGGCCCGGGTTCCGCGGAATGGGGGTAGGTTGAGACATGGGCTGCCCACACTTGGCGGATCCTCACACCTAGGAGTCAAGGACTGGTGGAAGGAGCCCCCTTACCCCGCGGGCCGGGGACCAGGCCCCTGCGCCCCCTTCCCTCAGTCAGCTGCATGGTCCCTCGAGCACTCAGAACCCAGGGGAGGCAGCAGTGACATACGGTCTCCTCCATCCTTCCTCCAGAGCGCGACTCTTCCCTACCCCATGTGAGGAGGATCGGGAAGCCCGCTTCCTGAGATCACAGGCTGGGTTTCTCAGGTCCCTTCACATACAGGGGCATCGGATTCCTGAAGAGGTGCTGAGGGCTCTGGAATTGTCAACCCTGCGCGCACCCCTTGCAGAGGGAGACGCTCCGAGTTGTCGCCCATGGAGCGGCTCGGAGACTAGCCCTCCAACTTCTGGTTCTCAGGCCTTCGCATGTCGCGCGCTGGTGCGGGCCGTTTTGGGATCATAAGAGGGTCCCAGCAGGAATGCTCTGTGGTGCTCTAGGGATCTAGGCAGCCCTGGGATTCCCCTCCAACACACCCCCCGATGCTGCTGGGGCGCTCTGCACCTGCCGCTCCTCCAGGGCCCGTTGTCCCTGGGCCTCAGCCCTGAAGCTGCGGTGACACCTACTGGGCACCTCGGGCTTTGCACGCCTAGCAGGCCAGCCGCAGGCAGTTGCCTCCGCTATCACCTCGTCCCTCCTGGCGCCCGCCGGCCCTTGTGCCTTGGCCAGACAGAAGCACCGGCTCTGGAAAGGTGTAGTCCCATCTGTGGAAAGACGGATACGGGGGTGCGGGGTAGGGGGCACAGGAGGGAAGGGGAGCTCCACCTGTCACAGAAAGGCGCCCCGAGGGTGCCTACCGCTATGGGACCTCCAGATTTGTGGCGCCACCATACGGTCGAGGTCCCTGGGGACGCCTGGATGCTAGAATGGGAGGGAGCACGTTAGGACCCTCTGTTCCTGAGGGAGAGGGGCAGAACGTCCTCCCCGGTTTTCCAACCCCAGTGGGTGCGGTGGGAGAGTCCGTGGCGAGGCTGCGCCTGCACCTGCATCCGGGCCGGCTCCTCCCCCTAACTCCAAGCACATTCCTCTCGCAGCGCTGCAAGGACCGCCTGAACTCGCTGGCCATCTCCGTGATGAACCAGTGGCCCGGCGTGAAGCTGCGGGTGACCGAGGGCTGGGACGAGGACGGCCACCACTCGGAGGAGTCCCTGCACTATGAGGGCCGCGCGGTGGACATCACCACGTCGGACCGCGACCGCAATAAGTACGGACTGCTGGCGCGCTTGGCAGTGGAGGCCGGCTTTGACTGGGTGTATTACGAGTCGAAGGCGCATGTGCACTGCTCCGTCAAGTCCGGTGAGCCGCCGCCGGGGGGCCGGGGCCGCAGGGCGTGGGCAGGCAGCGCAGTGCCCACTTGGGAGGAGACGGTGAAGAGGCCCACCAGGGTATGGAAGCGGGGATCCCGGGGAAGAGGACGTCGGCGGCGCTTCCCGCGGCTGCTGGTGACCGCCTGCTCCTCCCATGCCTGGTAGTGTCATGGAAGGAGCCTAGGGAGACAGGGCCCTGTCCTAGCGCTGCTGGGTGCTGAGCTGGTGGTCCACAGTCCAGAGCCTGCCACAGGAGGTGCAAGACAGAGCAAGCTGGACAGATGGAGGAAGCCAGGCCGACAGACACAGCCTCCCCACCCAGTCTGGTGCAGAACAAGGGGTGGTGGGGCCAGGGGCCAGGGTGTGCCCAGACGCCAGTGTGCCCCACCAGGAGCCCAGAGGTTCAGAACCCACCACCCAGCTGCAGGTCAGGCCTCCCATGGGGCGCAGGCGTCCCCAACCTCTCCCCCAGGGCCCCGAAGCTGGATATTTTGGGGCAAAGTCAGCAATGAGAGCCAGAATAAACAAAGTGGACTCAATAAAGTGGATTTTCCCAGATTGGCCGCCTTGTTGATCAGAATTGGCAGGCACTGGGGCCTCATGCCCCCCCCCCAAAGTCTTGTCAGTGTCCCTGTCACCTACACTGAACCCAGTCATGGATGCTTCCAGTGGTTCCTGTGTGGTCCCAGCCTGGTCCCACCAGGCTGCAGGCTCAGCCCTCCACATTGGCAGCACGTAGTAGTTGCACTCACAGACTGGCACACGGAGGACAGGCCCGCATTTTGGTATTCTTGATCCCTCCCTGACCCACGCCACGCCATAACCTTCCACTCAGCACTTCCCCCACCACAAATCACGTTGCCCTTCATCTGCAAATACTGGCCCAGGACTGGCTCCCACCACTCATTACTCCTGACCCCCAAACACTGTTCTCCAACTCAACAGCTAGTGCTGCTGTGTCCTGTCCCCACACAAGGACCCAGCACATGAACTGAAGATAGTGATTGTGTCCCAGCCCCTGACCTGACCACTCACTCTGAGGCTGCCCCAGGAGTCCATATTCACCAACTACTGGCTGGCCCTCCTCTCCCCTCCACAGACTCAAAGGGCCAGCTGTCCCAGAACTTGGGGTGTCAGTCTGAGAGGACAATTTTGGGGGTGTGTCTGAACAAGGGATGAGAAATAAGGGGACAAGCAACTTCCCCTCCCCAAGAGGCTGCAGTTTTCCTGGTGTCAAGTCACAGCCACCCACTGCCTGGCTCAGCTGCCCTCTGGCCTGTGTCTCACAGCAATGTCATGATGTGAATAGGTGGGGGACATCACCTGGGCTTCAGGAGGGCTCTTTCCCTCTCGCCCACTGGGTTTTGAGGCCCCAGCGTTCTCTCATTGGCAAAGGATTAGGCTGGGGGGCAGAAGATGACATTGGGGTTGGGGGTGGGTTCCAGCCTGCATGGGCAGTGGGGGTAGGGCCAGGATATGGGGATGGGGGCTCTCTGGGAGCAAGAGGAGCTCTGGCTGGACTGGGGGGACTGGGGTAGGGGCTTGTGACTAGGAATTTGAGCTCCCAAATGCAGTAATGCCTTCATGTCCCTTCTTCCCACAGAGCACTCAGCCGCAGCCAAGACAGGCGGCTGCTTCCCGGCTGGAGCCCAGGTGCGCCTGGAGAGTGGGGCGCGGGTGGCCTTGTCAGCTGTGAGGCCGGGAGACCGAGTGCTGGCCATGGGGGAGGACGGGAACCCCACCTTCAGTGACGTGCTCATTTTCTTGGACCGCGAACCAGACAGGCTGAGGGCCTTCCAGGTCATCGAGACCCAGGACCCCCCACGCCGCCTGGCGCTCACGCCTGCCCACCTGCTCTTCACGGCCGACAATCACACGGAACCGGCGTCCCACTTCCGGGCCACGTTCGCCAGCCACGTACAGCCTGGCCAGTATGTCCTGGTGGCTGGGGTGCCAGGCCTGCAGCCTGCCCGGGTGGCAGCTGTCTCCACACACGTGGCCCCCGGGGCCTATGCCCCACTCACAAGGCATGGGACCCTGGTGGTGGAGGATGTGGTAGCTTCCTGCTTCGCGGCTGTGGCTGACCACCGCTTGGCTCAGTTGGCCTTCTGGCCCCTGCGACTGTTTCACAGCCTGGCATGGGGCAGCTGGACCCCTGAAGAGGGTGTACACTGGTACCCCCAGCTGCTCTACCGCCTCGGGCATCTCTTGCTAGGAGAGGGCAGCTTCCACCCACTGGGAATGTCCGGGGCAGGGAGCTGAAAGGACCTCACCACTGCCCTTCCGGAACTGCCATATTAGGTCCAGAGGCCTCCCTGCCAGGAGGGTGCTGGCCCTGGAAGGGGCCTGAGCTGGGGGCACTGGTTCCTGCCATCTCTTCTACGGTGGAGATACACCATTGAGACTTGACTGGGCCACGCCAGCATCCCTTACCCCATCTTGGTGTAGTGATAGAGCTGCAAGCTGAGCTGGCAAGGGGGTGGTGGTCTGTCCTGTCTAGAGACTTGGAGGCTGGCACGGTGGCTCCCAACCCAGCCAGCTCTCACCACAGTTTTTCACACCTGGTCTCCCCCAGTGGGGAGGGCCCATTCCATCCATCTTAGGCCCCACTTAGGTGGACTTGCACCTCGGTTGATGCTGCTAGATTCTCTGGGAGCCAGCAGGGAGCTGGCTAGACTAAATGCTGCCCAGAACTGAGAAGGCCACGGGGGGCAGCCCACCTGGCCATCCTGAAGCATGACCTTGCTCCCTGGCCACACTCCTCCAGACATATCCAGAGACTGTTGCCATCAGTAGACAGAGTTCTGTGTTCTGGCCAATGTGACCATACTGCTTGGGACAAGGGTAGGAGGGCTGGATGTCCTTGCCACCCCTACCCAGGCTAAGCTCCCTTTTCTGCTGAACCATGACCCTCACCCCCGCCTCCAGTCAGTCTCCCCCACCTTATTTATTGGCGCATAGGGGGAAGCACATGGGAGAATTTTGGGGACTTTTTGGTCTTTTCTTCCTTTTGTAATAAAAATTATTTAAGTTGTTAGAACCCTAGAGTCCAGGATGCTGGATGGGGCCAATACACAGATACTTTGGGGCCATAGATGGGTCTGTCCAGGGGTTCATTCCTCAGTGAGGCCTGTTTCACCTTCCTCCAAGGGCAAAACCTCCAGAGCTCCCACCCTCTCTGCAGGCCCTTTCTCACCCAGTAGATCTTGCAAAGTCCCAACAGAGAGGTGTGCTCTGTGCCAGGCAGGGCCTTCACACACTGACCCCAAAGTTTTCCCTAAACATTGTTGGACCAGAGACAGAACTGAGGTAACTAGTCCATGTCATCTAGACTACCGTCTAGACTACTCATCTAGATTACTATCTCATTGTGCTCTCGGGGCCCGGGTTTCTGACTCTTCCCTGCTGGTAATGGACCACAGTATGAAAAGATTGTGTAGAATTCACATTTGTCTTGTGGATTATTCTGACTTCTTGGATAAGTAAGAGGTCCCTAACCTAGCAGGTCTCAAACCTCAAAATCACCTGGGCAGCTTGTTTAAAGATTCCTGGCCTTATTTCCAGGATTCTGCTTTAGAAGATCTAGCACAAATCCAAGGAACTTACTTTTACAAACACCCCAAACATGGCAGAAAGTCCACGGACCACACTTTGAGAGACCCTGCTTAGTCTAGAGAAGGCCTAGTGTATGCGAGGACAGGAGGACCCCTTCTTCACTTTCTCTCAGTCCCTCCATCCCAAGGCAAGTTTTTCTGTACTCACTTTGGATCAACTAAGATACCAGGTCCAGAGGTACGATTGTTAAATTTTCAGAAACTTTTTGAGCCAGCTGAAATAGGCCATGGTGACCATGAGACACCATGTTGGTAAAAGCTACCAATTAGGATTCCCCCAACCATGGAGAGCCAGTTGTTAAAGTTCAGGTTCTGCCCTCTTGCAGAGATGACTATGTTGGAAGTGGTGGGGATGACTGCTCAGACTCTTACCTACCACCCCCACCTCCAGGGAGGAAAACTCCAGAGAAAACTTCATGGCTCTGGGGTCTGTGTCCTCTGGAGAAATGGGCCCCCATAGGCTATAATGATAACTGCTATCACTTAATGAAGACTATCCATTGCTAGGCATTATTCTAGATCTTTACACTTAGTAGCCCATTTAATTCTCATAACAACCCTACATGGTGTGTACTTCAATACTACCATTTCCCAGATGAGAACGCAGAAGCATAGAGAGGTTAAGTAACTTGTCCAAGTTTACACGGGAAGTGGCAGAAGCAGGATTGGAATACTTCCAGTCTGGTTCTTGGACCCATTCTTTTTGGACCATGAGGCTTTTCCTTTGGTGAATTTGGGTTCTCTCTAGAAGGTCACTCTCAGCATTTCAGGTCTGGAAATTTGCTTTGTCAGCACATCTAGAGTGGACCCCTCTCTCTGTGACAGACTGTCACTGACCAGACTCATGGGGACCAAAAGCTCCATGAACTCGTTTACAGTTAGGAATGTAAGAGCAGGGCCAAGATGCTCGTATCCATTCATTTGCACATTCATTCCCCGTAGACATGCTACCTGGGAGATCAGATTGTAATGACAGTTGTGGGTATCGATGCATGGAGTGGATGACTCTTCAGACCATGGAGGAAGGAGAGAGAGAGGGAGAGAGCACTTTTCCTGCTGGGCCTGGGCACACTTGGTCCAGCAGACACAGAGCCATTTGGTATCCCCAGACCTTTATGTTCTAGATGGGCTTCCTCAGGCAACACATTCATCCTTTGGACAAAGATTACAAAAATTCAGTCCCTCAAAAGACAAACCTTAGGGTGGGGTTGATGGCACACTGCTTTTCCAGGGATCCTGAGCCCAGATCAGAGGAGACAAGGGAATGGGCAGACAAGGGAACGGAGAGAAAAGGAGAGACAGCCTGAAAGGCATCTTTCACATCTGCAGTGTGATGGCCCCGTTTCTTTCTATCCTGTGTACAATGCAAAGATTCAGTCCCTCAAAAGACAAACCTTAGGGTGGGGTTGACAGCACACTGCTTTTCCAGGGATTCTGAGCCCAGATCAGAGGAGACAAGGGAATGGGGAGACAAGGGAACGGAGAGAAAAGGAGAGACAGCCTGAAATGCATCTTTCACATCTGCAGTGTGATGGCCCCGTTTCTTTCTATCCTGTGTACAATGCAAAGACTCAGAGGAAGGTCACCCACACCACCCAGGCCCAGGCAGCTACTAACTCAATGCTTACCTCTCCTCTTGGGTTCAGCCCCCAAAGCTGTTGCATCCACAACTGTGATCTTCATTCTCGGTCAAGGTTTACTGGACACCCCTCTGCGTCAGGCACTGTGCCCAAGTGGGGGAAAGAGACAGTGCCTGTCCTCCATGAACTCCTAGGTAGGGAGGGAGAAGTATGGGAGACAGGGATATCCACACCATGTGCTGAAGTGTTGTGACTGACATCCCTACAGGGGCTATGGGAGTCCCAGGAAGTGGCATGTAACTAGGAAGGCTTCCTGAAGGTGAGAATGCTACAACTGGGGCAAGAAGGAGTTTGCCTGGCAGGCAAGAGGAAGGAGGGGATCCAGGCTGAGGACACAGTAAGTCAAAGACTCGGAGGTTTGAGTGAGCCTGGGGGCTTCAAGAAGCCACCATGAGGCCAGCATTGCAAAGCTATGTGAATGCAGGTGGGCTTGGCAAAGTTGAGGTGGAGAGGTGGCAGGGGTCAGGTGACACACAGCATGTGTTCCACGCATTTGGCCTCAGGCCTAAGGGCCTGGGGAGCACCCAGGGAGGGTTTGAAGTGGGGAAGGCTCATGACCACAATGTTTGTGAAAGCTCACCTGGCTACAGTATGGTCCATAGACTAGAGGGGGCAATACTGGAAGTGGGGGATCCATTTATTGGGGAAGGAAGTTAGTGACCTGGACTGGGGAGGTGGCCATGGGGTCAGAAAGTAAGTGACGGATTGTAGACATTTAGGCAACAGAATGGCCAGGAGTGAAGTCAAGGTGGGATGAGCAAATAGGGGTGAGGAAAGGGCCTAAGTCAACTTCAGCTTTGGGGTTTTTATGCACAAGATCCATCTCCCCCACCCCAGCACCCTTGACGTTGGCCCTTCTTTGGCATTAGTGGCTGCATCTGTAAGGGTGATGGCCCAGGCTTTCCTGTGTAGACATCCTCTCTCCTTGTGGCTCAAGGCCGGTCTACTTGAGTTCAAGGCCTCCCCACCTGCCTGCCCCTGGGCTCTTGCTCTCTTTGCCTGCCTCCCTCCCTTAGAAGTACATGGGGAAGAAACTCGGAGTAGTCCCTGATAATTTAGTCCAGGCAAAGTGTAAGGCCTATGCCTAAGTCCACAAGTCCTGGGGCAGACCTGGATAGTAAGACCTGCTGAAGTCAAGGTGGGATGAGCAAATAGGGGTGAGGAAAGGGCCTAAGTCAACTTCGGCTTTGGGGTTTTTATGCACAAGATCCATCTCCCCCACCCCAGCACCCTTGACGTTGGCCCTTCTTTGGCATTAGTGGCTGTATCTGTAAGGGTGATGGCCCAGGCTTTCCTGTGTAGACATCCTCTCTCCTTGTGGCTCAAGGCCGGTCTACTTGAGTTCAAGGCCTCCCCACCTGCCTGCCCCTGGGCTCTTGCTCTCTTTGCCTGCCTCCCTCCCTTAGAAGTACATGGGGAAGAAACTCGGAGTAGTCCCTGATAATTTAGTCCAGGCAAAGTGTAAGGCCTATGCCTAAGTCCACAAGTCCTGGGGCAGACCTGGATAGTAAGACCTGGAGTGTCCGTGCCCGGGAGACCAAGTCGGGGAGCCTCCTGGCTGTGAGGCCTCCGGAGCTGCTTGGTTTAATTGCCCTCAACACAGGAGCCCACTGCACCATGACTACCCTACCCCCCTGTGCTGCGGCCTCTGCACAGGTTCCCTTCCCCAACTGTCCTTGCAGCCTCCTCTCTCTTGTTTGGAAAGCCCCGATCACCACTGGAAGCCGTGGGCCTGTACTCCCTCCTTTCTCCCGACACACACAGGCCTCAGGGTGTTGCACAGGGGATGAGGTCTGACAATGAGCTGCCCTGTGTTGGGAAGGGCTGAGCCAAATGCAACAGTCCTTTAGGCTGCCCAGCCTGCTGGGAGCACCTTAGGCCCCTGGGTGGGAACAGGAAATAGGTACCTTCCACTTAAAAACTTAGCAGAAAGCGCCCTCTTAGGGACGCCAGTTAGAAAAGGCAACTCTTCCGCTCTGGCGCCAGGAGCAGTAAGTCCGTTTAGCAGAGAGCCTAGCGCAGGGCGCACAGTGGGGTGTGCAGCGTCTGGATTCCAGCACCCCCTTGCCTGTTCAGGCAACAGCCCTATGTTGTGTACAACTTGTGCAACCGTAAACGTTGGTCCTAATCGGCCTGGGCCTCTCCCAAGCTCAGCCTATTCTGCGGGAAATGAAGATTCGGAAGGAAGCCCTGCACAGTGCGACACCGGAGGAAGCACAGTGCGACTAGAAAGAAGCCGGGCGGGATGCGCAGGCCCCGGAGACCTCCTGGAGGTGGCTTGGGCAAGGGTAGGTGGATGGATTGTCAGGGGCAGATGCGCGAAGGGCAAGTTCAGGGCACGCTCAGGGATTGGGAGCCGCTGTAGTTGGGACTGGAAGTGCCCGTGGGGAAGACTGAGAAATGGGACGGGGGAGGGGAAATGCTGCGCCCTTGGGCAGGGACGGAGCTGAGGGCCTGGCGGGGAGAGCCCGAGCAGGAAGCGACCCACAGAGGTCGTACCCCAGCGGTGGACGCCTTTGGGGGAGAAGGGGGAGGGGAAATGCTGCGCCCTTGGGCAGGGACGGAGCTGAGGGCCTGGCGGGGACAGCCCGAGCAGGAAGCGACCCACAGAGGTCGTACCCCAGCGGTGGACGCCTTTGGGGGAGAAGGAGGCCCAGCTTCCCACCTCGGAGGGTGCCCCCGCCCGGGAAACCTCCCTGACAGAGTTGGTGACGGCAGTTCCCCCACCCCGTGCCCTCTGGCCTCTGGGCGGCTGCGCCTCCTGGGGCTCGGCCCCACGTCCCACACCCCAGCCTTGGTTCTCAAAGCCTCTTTGTTCCACAGACCCAGCCGTGGCCAGCCCGCATCTGATAAGGCCCAGTAGGCCAGATGGCGGCCCCGCCCTGCGCTCAGCGCCGCCCCAAGCCACACCTGGCCGCCTCGCACGCAAGTGGAATCCGCCCCAGCTGGGCATGGACACAATGGCCTTCCCACCCAGGTGGGGACAGAGTTTGACCTCTAGGCTGGCCCTCTGTGCAGCCCATTTAAGGCCCCTCTCATCAGCATGGGGAAGCAGGATAGGGGAATTATTATCCCCATTTCACAGATAAATAAACTAAGGCTCCAAGAGGGAAAACGACTTTCCTACTGTCATTTCTTCCACAATCAGGAGCACCGACTATGGGCCACGAGTGCCAGGTGTGCTATTTACATTATAGTTTTTAATCACAGCAGCCTGTGAAGTGAGGTTGTTCCTAATTCCTACTTTGCAGATGAAGAAACTGAGGCCCAGAGAGGTGAAGTCATTTTGCCAAAATCATGTATTAGCAGAGTCCAGACCAGAACCCACATCCCCTGCAGCAGCAAACCAAGGGAGGTGGGAACTGAGCCACCATCCCAGGGGAATGGGTGAAAGGCGTTCTCATCCTCGACCTAAAGGATCTGATGGGGCTGGGATGGCCAGACCCTGTCTGGGAAGGTGGTTCTGGAGGAATAACGTTCTAGGTGCTGTGAGAGGACCCAGGATGGGGTGTGGGGGTGGTTAAAATGTGTCCACAAATTCTTTGATAGTCCTGTGGAGAGGCAGGGTCTGCCTTGAATCTGGTCTGAGGCCAGGTCAGCACAGGCCATGCACCTTCTGCCTGGTTCTAACCTGAGACTGCCATGTTTGACAGGCTATAGATAGGTGTTCCCATTCATAGCCTAGCTGAGCTCCCAGGCGACACCAGCACCAACTGTCAGCCATTGGAGTGTGCCATCTGGGATCCAGCCCGGTCAAGCCTACAGATGGCTGCGGCCCCAGCCAACATCTGAATGCACTTGCATGAAAGACCTCAAGCAAGAACAGTCTGGCCAAGCCCTTTCTGAATTCTTGACCCACACAACCATAAGCAGAAATAAAATGGTTGTTTGGAACCTTGACATTTTGAAGTAATTTCATTTTTTTTTTCCTTTGGCAGCTGGCCTAACTCATGACCTTGCTGTTATACAGCTGTGCTCTCACCAGCTGAGCTAACCAGCCAGCCCCATTTTGAAGTAATTCAAAATTCACAGTAATAGTAACCAGAATAAAGTTCAAAGAGGGAATGTGGGGCCGGCCCATAGCTCACTTGGGAGAGCATGGTACTGACAACACCAAGTCAAGGGTTAAGACCCTCTTACCGGTCATCTTTTTTTTTTTTTAAAGAGGGAATGGGGTCTGATGAAGTCATTTTCTGAAGCTTTCCAGAGGCCTTTAAAACAATCTGACACAGAAGCTTTTAAAAACGGAGCCTCCTTGATGCTGGAGGAGATATGATGCCCCTTCATCATCTGGTGACACTGACATGGAATAAACTCAGGGCAGATGGAAATGGAGGCAAAGGGGAGGGTTGGATGTGCACACCTCTCCACACTCAACCGATCGAAGAAAATCTTGTGTATCTGCTCTTCCGGCAGGATTTCTGATGATGGCGAACACTTGTAGGAGTGAAAGGCCTTGATGTGGTTCTGGAATGAAGTTCATGAATCTGGGCCAGTGGGTAACAGGAACAGTAGGTTAGTGGGCTATACATGGCCTAGTGGAGAGAAATGCTACAGAGGTGTCAAAAACCCAAATGTTAAATGTTGAAGAAAGTGCTCAAAGTTGGGGGCAGACCTGGGAAAAGGGATTGGACATTCCTGTGGATGGTTTCTGGCCACATTTGCCCAAAGTGCCCCTGCACACAGAAAATGCAGGGCCTTGGCCAGAAAGTCCATGAAGATGAACCAGAAAGCACCTTATTGCCCCAATAAACTCCAGATGCATAAATAATAGGAAACGGATGTTGCTTGGGAGAGTAGTTGGGAGTGCAGGGGTGGAAAGGTTAGTGTAAGGACAGGTTTCTTGGTTTCAACCTCTTAATCCTAGAGAAGCAAAAGATGAGCGTGATCAAAACCTAATAGAGGGAAAAATAGCAACTTTACAGTGGAGAATCCTGGCAGATACCACTTTAGCCAAGTATTCAAGGTTAACATCACCACTAATACACGTCAACACCCCCTAATATGATGCTCTTAGAAGGGCATATCATGTCTGTGTTAATCCTTCCCAATTACAACCAGAAAAATAGCAACTTTACAGTGGAGAATCCTGGCAGATACCACTTTAGCCAAGTATTCAAAGTTAACATCACCAATAATACATGTCAACACCTCCTAATATGATGCTCTTAGAAGGGCATATCATGTCTGTGTTAATCCTTCCCAATTACAACCATTAGTCTAACCTTACTCATGAGAAACTATGAGACAAACCCAGACTGAGGCGCAATAACTAACAGTACTCTTCGAAAAAGTTAAGTCATAAAAGGCAAGAAAAGACTCAGGAAATGTCCCAGAGTGGAGGATGTTAAGGAGGCATGACAACTAAATGCCAGATGGAATCCTGGATTAGATATTGGAACAGAAAAAGAACATTAGATGGACAAACCTGTGAAACATAAAATCTATACTTTTGTTAATAGTGTTTAATGTACCATGGTTAATTCCTTGGTTTTGATCAATGTTCTATGGTCATGTAAGATATTAACCTAAGGTAAAGCTGGGAAAAGGGTTTATGAGAACTCTGTACTATTTTTGTGACTCTTCGGTACATCTAAAATTAACTCATAAATTAAAAATAATAATTAAAAAGCTGATAAAGACAGAATCTCATGGACCAGTCAAAGGTGAGCTCCCTTACCATACCTGGATCCAAGCTCACTTCCTCACCCAAAGGAGGCCAGCTGTATTGAGCCAGTACATTATGACACCTTTACTTGAGAGAGGGTCCTGGTCACAAATGGATTGGAAAAGGGCTTGAGAAATTAAATAGGATGGAAAGTCACACAATAATGGTGTTCTTCATTTCAGGCACTGTACTAAATTCTTTAAACCTTTCATCTCACTTAAACCTCACAACCTTTGAAGTAGCTGTTAGTTTTCTCTACTTACAGATAAGGAGACTGTCTTATAGAAGGGAAGGAACAAGATTATACAGCTGATATCTGGTAGGATTGGGATCCAAATCCAGTCTGCTTGGCTCCAGAGCTCTTTCTGAACCACTCCACTGTACTGTCTTCTCAGGCACACCCTCATTCAGTTCATAGCTCAGGGTTTCTGGGGTGGGGTGGGTGGAAGAAAAGGAGACAGAAGGCAGGAGGAAGGAGAAAGGGGATGGCCTAGGATAGGCTGGTCAGCTGGAGCTGTCCGTGGTGCTGGCCAGAGAGAGGCATGGAGCTGGAGAGCCAGCAGGAGCTGGGGTTGGGGGGATGAGGGGCGTGGAGAGGAACGTGGGGAGAACTACTACAGAGAAGGAGCACTGCTCAGACTAGGAGGAAATGAGCAGGTAGATGTGGTGGCAAGTCCTACAGCAACGGGGAGGAATCAGGAGGGAGACTTCAAGATGTAATAAACAACAATATATACAGTAGCTAGTGAGGTACCGATTTGTCCTCAGGACTGACCTGCAACCAGGAGAGTACAGTTATACTGGTTGTTAATATCTGGAAATACTTTGGTACCAGTTGGTAAACAGTCATTGACAGAGCCCTTCACTGCCATGGCTGCTCTCGCAGTCCCCTCCCTGTACCTCCCAAGGCTTTCCCATGACCCAAGAACTGAAGGGTTAAGTCTTGGAACAAAACAATGTGGGCTTTGAGGACCCTTCTCTGGCTCTAAGGCCAGTTTCATAGGTCAGTACCCATAATTTACCAATTATTAAGTATTTTGAATACTACCTCCATTTATCACATTTTACAGATGCGAAAGTGAGGTTTGGGAAGGTTTAACAATTTGCCTGACATTGCTCAGCTATTAAAAGCCAAAACCAGGACTTGAATTGAGTCTTCTGAGATCAAACTTCATGTCTTTCTACCCTGTGGTAGGGACAGTGAACAGAGGGAGAAAGTTATCTAGGGGGCCTGGGTTTGCATAGGAAAGTTAGAAAACCCTAAGGGGGTCCCAGGCAGAATGGAACACTTTCCTTTGAATTCCCTTGCTGTATGGCAGTCTACCCCAAGCCCCTGCCAATTTCATGCCCTGGTAGCCATTTCAGGCTGGAGATGCCACAGATGTCTTGACACCCTCCCACCCCAGCAGCTACAGAGGGGCATGGCACTCTAATGCAGACAGTCCCCCAGCCTGCTCCTAGATCCATCCCTGAATTACCCCAGCGGCCCGCTTGGCTGCAGCCTTCTCTCACTCTTCACCCACTGGTCTGGCTGAGAAGACTTACCCCACTCATTTCTGACATTAGGAGCTTCTTCTGGTTTTTTTTTTTTTAAGATGACGGGTAAAGGGATCTTAACACTNGGCACTCTAATGCAGACAGTCCCCCAGCCTGCTCCTAGATCCATCCCTGAATTACCCCAGCGGCCCGCTTGGCTGCAGCCTTCTCTCACTCTTCACCCACTGGTCTGGCTGAGAAGACTTACCCCACTCATTTCTGACATTAGGAGCTTCTTCTGGTTTTTTTTTTTTTAAGATGACGGGTAAAGGGATCTTAACACTTGACTTGGTGTTGTCAGCACCATGCTCTCCCAAGTAAGCTAACTGACCATCCCTATATAGGGATCCGAGCCCGTGGCCTTTGTGTTATCAGCACCACACTCTCTCAAGTGAGCCACGGGCCAGCCCTTGACATTAGGAGCTTCTATGGGAGGCTCCACCTCCTTACTTCCCTCACCCAAGTATTTCTTGGATGCAGACTTATTCAAGAACCCACACTCAAAATGGAGTCAGAGTATCTGGGTGAAGGAAGGGGGACAAGGGCTTTCTAAGTCCTGGAGCTGGGTTTACTTGCCAACTGGATAGCAGTGCACTCTGGCATCTTCTTTTGTCTTTCTTCACCCCCAGGCAGCATCCTTCTTGGAGAAACAAAGGAGGAGGATGTGGAGGAGAAAAACCTCCCACCTCTCCAGTGTGCCTCAGAAAGGCTGGGAGATTGCAGGAGGGGAAGGTGCACAGAAGTCTGAGTGGCTTATTTACAGAGAACCCCCATTTAGTAAGTGTCATAGTCTGTTTTGTGTTGCTATAAAAGAAATACCAGAGACTGGGTAATTTATAAAGAACAGAGGCTTATTTGGCTTATGATTCTGGG